>NW_022196900.1:32385960-32386681 GCF_008632895.1 Mastomys coucha | reverse complement strand
TAAAAGGCTGGAAAACAATTCTCCAAGCTAATGGCCCCAAGAAAAAAGCTGGAGTAGCCATTCTAATAATGAATAAAATCGACTTGCACCCTAAAGTGATCAAAAAAGATAAGGAGGGACACTTCATATTCATCAAAGGAATGATCTACCAAGATGAACTCTCAATTCTGAACCTCTATGCTTCAAATGCAAGGGCACCTACATTCATAAAATAAACTTTACTAAAGCTCAAAGCACACATTACACAGCACACAATAGTAGTGGGAGATTTCAATACCCCACTCTCTGCAATGGACAGATCATGGAAACAGAAACTAAACAAGGACACAGTGAGACTAACAGAAGTATGAAACAGTTGAATTTAACAGATATCTATAGAACTTTTTAGCCTAAAACAAAAGGATATACCTTCTTTTCAGCACCTCATGGTACCTTCTCCAAAATTGACCATATAATTGGTCACAAATCAGGCCTCAACAGATACAAGAAGATTGAAATAATTCCTTGTATCCTATCAGATCACCATGGACTAAGGGTGCTCCTCAGTAACAACATAAACAACAGAATGCCCACATACACGTGGAAGCTTAACAACTCTCTACTCAATGATAATTTGGACAAGGAAGGAATAAAGAAAGAAATTAAAGACTTTGTAGAATTTAATGAAAATGAAGTCACAACATACCCAAACTTATGGGACACAATGAAAGCAGTCCTAAGA
>NW_022196900.1:32342266-32383028 GCF_008632895.1 Mastomys coucha | reverse complement strand
TAACTAGAATTTGAGTCCCATAATGTAGAAAATACAGAGCACAATTTAGCTGCTTCCACAATTCAAAATCAATTCTATGAAAATAGCATTGTTGAGAACGCAGAGTGGTTTCTCCTTAGCTGAGGAAAGGAGGTGCCAACTGGGCACGTGCTGTTCAGACAGTTCCAAACTTCACCTCTCAAAAGGCAGGCAGGCAGCCCCGGGAGCTTCTGAACACACGGGTCCTGGAAACTTTCCTCTACTCTTGACATCTTAGGGGAGGGGTGAAAGTTGGCATCTGTGTGCTGCCACCCGTGTGCTCATCTGGAACTCCTCTGCTGCTGCATGAGGCCCAGGTTCTCATAGACTCGAGCGCTGTCCTCCCTCATTTCTGCACAGGGTGGCGTTGGGGTGCAAGGTGGCAAGGGACTCTGATCGCCACTCGTCTGATCCACCAGGGAATACTTAATATTGGTATATTCATGTCCTTTCCTTTTGCTTTTGCTGCAGCATCTCTATGTAATGCTGGACGGCCATGTAAATGAACCGGTACTGTGCTTCTGTCTGGACCATCCCTGACCTCTGGGACCGCACCATCTGAATGGTTTTTGGAACGTCCACACCTTTCTCTCGAATGATGTCAATAAGGATATCAATCACAATGAACGTTCCTGTCCGGCCAATCCCAGCACTGCAGTGAACCACGACAGGGCCTACGTCCATGATGCTCTCCTGCTTGTGGTGGACCTCCTCCAGGAAGTCCAGCACACCTCCAGGGTCACTAGGCACACTATGATCTGGCCAGGTACGAAAATGGTAGCTAGACGGTTCTCTCTGTGTTTCCTTGTCCGACCTTAGAGAGTTTGAGTTCTCGTAAGGTGTAATCATGAGCAGCACTTTCTTTGACGTTCCTAACATGCATGACCCCGTATTCTTTAAGCGCATACTCATCAGGCCAGTACTTGACACATTTGCTCTTCCCTCTCTCCACTTCCTTTGTGGTCATAACAATGACCTGAGAGTTCTCCTGGAACATCGTCAGCCAGAAGTCATTCACCGTGTTCCGCAGGCAGCCTTGAGTGGCAATGTAACTCTTCTTGGGTTTTGAATTGTTGCACTTGGTCTCAAACTCAGGCATGATGATGTTTGCATTGATGCAATCAGAAACAGGCTCATTGGGATCCCCATCATGCAGGACGTCCCTGGTATGATCAAAGGGCAGGATGTTTTTGTATCTGTTTTTGTTTTTATTTTCTTGTCTCTGTCCTTCTTTTCGGCTGTAGAAAAGCTTGCATTCCTATTGCTGTAGCGTCTCAAACTCTTCCCAAAAGCCCTGCTTGACTTTATCTGTGGTCTCAGCCAGCTTGCTTAACTCTCAAACCCGGCTTTCAATTTCATACGAGTTGTGTTGAGGGGCTGCTTGAGCTGCAGGGCTGTGCCCCGTGTTTCCACCATGGGGTTCTTCTTACAATGCTCCACCAGGTCTGTCAAAGAGTCAAAGCGCTCTCCTCCACCAACGTCGGATTTCAGCTCCTGACAGCAGATCATGACGTGGGTCACTTTGGATTTGCTGTCTTTGCTCTCCTTTGTCACTGCCATGCTTCCCCTTCTCCATCAGCAGCTTCTCTGCTTCTTTTCCAGACAAGTGACCATGGAACCACCTTTCAGAGGTAGGGTCTGCACAGTTCAGTGGGTACTTGAGTTCAATAACATCACCATTCTTCTCTTTCAGCTACCTATGATGTTTCATGTAATACTGGATCAGTTCAGCCAAGGTGGCAAACTTCTCCCCACCACAGAGGTCATAGTAGTCCCCAGTGTTCTGAATCTTGATGTGGATAACGGCTCCATTTCTCCTAACAGACAGAGTGAAGTCTCCGGGGTTACTCTTACTGGGCCTTGCTAAAAAACTGCCCTCTACTCCTCTGGTCAGCAGGAGATTCTCTGCCTCCACACACCAGTGATGTTGGGGTGAAACCATCTCCGCGATGTCATGTTCCTCCCGCCTCCAGCTCTGCACTGACACGTTGCTCTCTCAGGCTCCACCAGGCACCGTCACAGGGCGGGGCCCAGGCGAGGTCCTGCTTGGGAGCTGACAAGGGTGCGGGCAGAGCCAGCTGGCCGCGAGAACAACCCCCTAGGGGCCTGGATCCCGGACACTGTGTGACTGACCCGCCGCCCGGCTCGCTCAGCCCTCGCCCCCATAAAATTAACTCAAGCAAATCAGTGGCCTTCCTCTACACATAGGATAAACAGACAGAGACAGAAATTAGGGAAACAACACCTTTCATGATTGTTACAAATAATATAAAATACTTTGGTGTAACTCTAACTATGCAAGTAAAACATCTGTTTGACAAAACTTCAAGTCTCTGAAGAAGGAAATTGAAGAAGATCTCAGAATATGGAATGATCTCCCATGCTCGTGGATTGGCAGGATTAATATAGCCATACTGGCCATCTTGCCAAAGGCAATCTACAGATTCAATGCAATCCCCATCAAAATTTCAACTCAATTCTTCAGAGATTTAGAAAGAACAATTTGTAAATTCATCTGGAAACAAAAAACCCAGGATAGGGAAAACTATTCTCAACAATAAAGGAATCTCTGGTGGAATCACCATCCCGGACCTTAAGCTGTACTACAAAGCAATTTTGATAAAAACTGCATGGTATTGGTACAGTGACAGGCAGGTAGATCACTGGAGCAGAATTGAAGACCCAGAAATGAACCCATACACCTATGCTCAATTGATCTTTGACAAAGGAGCTAAAACCATAAAGTGGAAAAAAAGACAGCATTTTCAACAAATGATGCTGGCTCAACTGGCGGTTAGCATGTAAAAGAATGCAAATTGATCCATTCCTATCTCCTTGTACAAAGCTCAAGTCCAAGTGAATCAGGGACCTCCACATCAAACCAGATACACTGAAACTAACAGAAAAGAAAGTGGGGAAGAGCCTGGAGCACATAGATATAGGGGAAAATTTCCTGAAGAGAACGCCAATAGCTTATGCTCTAAGATCAAGAATTGACAAATGGTAACTCATAAAGTTGCAGAGCTTCTGTAAGGCAAAAGACACTGTCAATAGGACAAAATGGCAACCAACAAATTGGGAAAAGATCTTTACCAATCTTATATATGATAGAGGGCTAATATCCAATATATACAAAGAACTCAAGAAGTTAGACTCCAGAGAACCAAATAACCCTATTAAAAATGGGGTACAGAGCTAAACAAAGAATTCTCAACTGATGAATACCAAATGGCTGAGAAACACCTAAAGAAATGTTCGACATCCTTAGTCATCAGGGAAATGCAAATCAAAACAACCCTGAGATTTAACCTCACACCATTCAGAATGTCTAGGGTTAAAAACTCATGTGACAGCAGATGCTGGTGAGGTTGTGGAGAAAGAGGAACACTCCTTCATTGATGTTGGGATTACAAGCTGGTACAACTACTTTGGAAATCAGTTTGGCAGTTCCTCCAGAATTTGAACATAGTTTTACCAGAGGAACCAGCTATTCCACTCCTGGGCATATACCCAGAAGATGTTCCACCATGTAATAAGGGCACATGCTTCACCATGTTCATAGCAGCCTTATTTATAATAGCCAGAACCTGGAAACAACACAGATGTCCCTCAACAGAGGAATGGATACAGAAATTGTGGTACATCCACACAATGGAGTACTACTCAGCTATTAAAAACAATGAATTTATGAAATTCTTAGGGAAATGGATGGATCTGAAGAATACCATCCTGAGTGAGGTAATCCAATCTCAAAAGAACCCACATGGTATGCACTCTCTGATAAGCGGTTATTAGCCCAGAATTTCGGAATACTCGAAGTACAATCCACAAACCACAACAAGCTCAAGAAGAAGTAAGACCGAAATGTGGATGCTTCATTCCTTCTTAAAGGGGGAAAAATACATGGAAGGAGTTGCAGAGACTAACTATGGAGCAGAGACTGAAGGAAGGGCACTCCAACCTGATATGTCTCCTGAGAGGCTCTGACAGTACCTGACTAATACAGAAGTAGAAGCTCACAGCCATCCATTGAACTGAGTACGGGGTCCCCAATGAAGGAGTTAAAGAAAGAACTGAAGGAGCTGAAGGGTTTTCAGCCCCTTAGGATGAACAACAATATGAACTGACTAGTACCCTCAGAGCTCCCAGGGACTAAACCACCAACCAAGGAGTACACATGGTGGTACTGATGGCTCTGGCAGCATGCGTATAGTAGAGGATGGCCAAGTAGGTTATCAATGGGAGGAGAGGCCCTTGGCTCTGTGAAGGTTCTGTGCCCCAGTGTAGGGGAATGCCAGGGCCAGTAAGCAGGAGAGGGGGGGACTGTCAAGGGGAGGGGGAGAGAACAGTCATTTGGGTTTTTTTTTTTTGGAGGGGAAATTGGGAAAGGAGAAATCATATGACATGTAAATAAAGAAAATATCTAATAAAAAAATTATTAGAATAAAGCTTTTTTCATTATCAAAAAAAAAAGAAATCCAAGATATACATATATGTGCATGTACACACTCGCATACATGCCCATACACATATGTAAACATACACCAGATATTTGATGTCTTTCTAAAATTTGTTTGTGTTCCTGGTAGATGTTCATGTATATGTTTGATTATGCATATATTCTGGTTGCCTGCATACACGTGTATGTGTTTTTAGAGGACAGAAGTCTACATTCTTTTTTTTTCCTCTTTTAATATCCACTTTACTTTTTGAAATGGGATCTTTTATTGAACCTGTATCTTTTTGTTTGTCTAGACTAGCTGGCCAGTGAGCTTCAGGGATCCTTATGTCTCAACCACTCCAGTGCTGACACCTCAGGCATGTGCCACCACATTAGGCATTTTATATGCTACTGATTCATACTTACACCCTTGGTGTTGAATATTAAGAACATTATCCACTGACCTAACTCCTCAGCTCTTGGATCTTCATGATTTTGATTCTAATAAAATATGTGGAAAAATGCCCCAAATAACTTTGTAATTAGACATAATTACTCCATTCATGTCCTTTGAAAATATCTTTTCAGTTTTCTAATGTCCTGAATGGAAGACCAGTAAAGAGCCAGTCAGTAGTATGCTTTGAAGAACACACAATCTCTGTTTATATAACTCTACTTTGCCTTAATAGAATGAAAGAGCCACAGCAGAAGATAATAAGTGGGCACACAGGAACCTGCTCTAGAGCTTTCTACAGTACCGGCAATTAGCTACCTTGGCTAACTTGTATTTTAAGTTATTAAAAATAAAAACAGGGGATCAAATAAAACTAGCAGTTTAACTTCTCAATTGAGCACATGTCTTGTGTGGCAGCCTATATGTACATTTTCCGCTATTACCCAGAATTTTGCTTGAAGAGCTCCACTCTAGAGGTCAAAGGAAGATAGTGGTCATCGAAGTACAGATTTCAATCAACAGTCTGTGCATACTGAATGAAGCTATCTCAAGATGAAACCTAGAGTTCTGCAGTATGGATTATGCTTGTACTAAACAGAGGACACAGGCTTAGTGAGCAAGGTCCTTCCCCTAGGTTTCTGGTCTTCATCCTAACCACTTTGTGTGTTTTTATCATTTTTACTTTGGTTCCTTCCATTTTTTCCCAATCAACTGTGCCTAACTTAACAGTAGAATTATGTAAAACAGTAAATCTGATTACAAAAATCCTCAAAGAGTAAGAGGAGGGGAGGGAAGGGAGAGAAAGAGAGAGAGAGAACATTGTCAGAGTAATGCTGGGTTTTCTACTTATTTCTATTATGGAACTGTTTGAGGAGTATTGGTATTATATCTTTATTTCATAGAATTTGGCATTGAATCTCTTTGTTTTTTAGGGAGGATGTGGAGGAGAGGGTAGAGACTTTATATTACTGATTCACCCTCCTTGTTTGTTATGGATCTGTTTAAGTTATTTACATACTTGGTTTTATTTGGAGAGGTTATATGGTTTTAGAAATTTGTCAATTGCATTTAGTTTTTGTAGGATTTGTTTGGAATGTAGTTTTTATAGTATTAGCTAGTAAAATTTTCCAACTACTACAGAGATTTATAGGTAGCTAACAGCTGCCACAGGAGGGATAGACAACTTCTTCCATGGTAAAACACTGGTTACATGCCACTGGGGCTGCAAACCTACTCTTATCCATGCTCCAGTAAGCATTTCTAATGAACCTCATTGAGCTAACAAAAACATAAAAGTAGAAGGGGGGGAGAGATTGGAAGATAATGTGATCAGTGGTTAGGGAGGGATATAAGAATGTGTACTTGGGTGAGTAGAATGAAAATATATTATGTTCATGAATGAAAGTGTCACAATGAAATCAATTATTATGAATAATTAATTTGTGTGGATAAACGATTTGAAAAATAAATTTAACTGTCAGATATATACTTGGTAACTCCACTCCTATGTATATCCTCAAGTAATTACCAACAGGGCACAAAGAAATATGTGTAATACAAAATTGATGGCAACATTAGAGACAATAGCCAAATTATTCACAAGTAGATGAAGAACAAGGAATTTTGTGGACTAGCATATCCATTTAATAAAACAACTGCTTTAGTTTTCTTTCCATAAGCTGTGACCTCCCTGGCCATGGGGTTTGTCTGTATTTATAGTACAGTATTTGTCTGTATTTATAGTTTGTCTGTATTATAGTACACATGAAGTTCTTTCTGTGGAACAAGGCTCAATCACAGAGCAGAAGGTTAGTTACCTTCTGTTTAGTTTTGAAGGACTACAAAATTGTAACCAAAGTGGCACAGCACAAAATATTTTGGTCTTAGGAAAACAGAATGAAATTCTGGCATAGACTATATTATGAATCAACCCCAAAATCATGCTAAATGAAAGAAGCTGAAAATACAAAGGAGAAATATTGTGACTCTCCTTGTATTAAATCATAAAGAGGGAAAATGAAATGAAGTTTTGAGGTTGGGGTGGGATATAGGAGGCTACATGTAGCTCCATGGCCAGGTGAGGTTATGTGTCAGGTGATGAAAGATGCTGGGCACATAGGATTGTTACACACATTTGTAATGTACTTAACACCATATAATTATGACTTTAAAGGTGGGTAAACACTTAGCTATGTAAATAAAAAGTGGATGAGTCCATCAGTGACTAGTGCACAGGAAGTGCCTCTGTTGGAGTACCTGAGGAGAGCACAGATCTAGCTAAGAACTAAACAATATTTTATACTGTCAGCGTTTGAGGGTATTTGAAAGTTTAAACAGTATCTTTCTTGATATTCTTTTTTGTCTTTCATATTTTCTGCAGTATTGATTGGGATAAAACTTAAATAATAAAAAATTGATGCTATCTTTATTTTTTAACTAAAATTTTTATTTTATGTATACAGGTGTCATGTCTGCATGTATGTCTGTGCACCATATGTGTGCCTGGTGATTAGGAAGTTTAGAAGAAAGCAGAAAATCTCCTGGAACTAGAATCTATCTTGGGGGGAATTGAAACCAGGTTTTGGAAAAGCAGAAAGTTCCATTAACCCACTATTTAATCTTTCCACCTAGTAGTTCTGTATTTTTAAAGCTTTTCCCAATAGACTTAAGCCCTTCTGGGGACTCAGCCCTAAAAGCAGTTTTAGGAATTATTGATGAAAGTTAGAATTGATCTCCATTCTGTTTTCTGCTCTATATTTTGTCAATGTCCCCATAGTCTTCTGGCCATGGTGATAACAAATAGCTATTTCTCTAGTTATTTCCTACATCCTATGTAAGTGTATTATCTGTACATGCCATCAGCAATCATCTATATGAGAAAAAAGTTTCTGTGACATTTGGGTATCTATACACACACACATGCATACACACACACAAGCACACACAAATATATATATATACTCATGTACATGCACACATATCTACATACACAAATTCATACATCTACACCCACACAAGCATTCACACACACTCATGTACACATGGGGTCACACATGCACAAAGAAACAAACACATATATGCACATATACACATATGCATACACATGTGTGTGCACATACACACACACTATGAGTAGTAGTTCTATTACACAGTTACTGTACTGCAGAGACAAACTACAGAGAAGACAAACATGCTCCTGTGGTCCCACAGTAATATCTAGAAGTGCCGACACAGGGAAGGCTTAGAGTTGGCATAAGTTTTCAATGTTGTGTTGGGTTTATGACTTTAAGGGAACTGACTCTCTGTGGTAGTGTTGTTAATGATAACTGATGGCTCCAAATCAATGCCCTTTCCTTTCATGTCTAGAGAGCATTGCTTCTGAGATCAGAAGAAGGATGGTAGCATTTCCTCTGCAGGAACATCACTGGATGGATTCTCAGGACCTGACCCATTATTTCCTAGTCAATATGAAATGCTGGTTCTTCTAAAATGATATGTACAGGTATCCTGATTAATGAGTTCTTGTTTCTCAGAAAATAGAATACTTTTTGTCACTTTTTATGTCATAGCCTAGTGGTTTTACTTTTTAAAATCAGCAATTTATTTTGTACTTCTAGTTTGTTTCATTACAATTCTTCAAAACTGTTTATTACATAACAGAAGTCTTCTGAATAACTCTTTTCACATTCCAATTTCTTTTCCTTTTTGGTATAAATCCAACCAATCAACCAGAAAAAAAAGCCCAAATCAAAATCAACCAAACAAAAAAACACAAACAAACAAACCTTTTAGTTTATTCTGTTTCCAGCATCTTAATTGAAATTTCCTGGCCTATTTTGAGCTTATCAACTAATTTGTTTTTATTTATATTTTTATATTTTGTCAAATCATTGCTTAAAGGAAAAGGCACTTAAAAACCTTATGTAGTACAACTTTCCTATTTCTCAAATCTCTGAAATTTTAAATTATCTAGCGTTAATTAGTTAAATCCTTTTCTGAATTTCTCTCTTGCTTTTCAAAACCATTATCTCTGATTGAAGGACTAACCAGTAACTTACTAATACAAATCTGTTATTTCAAGACAATTGTTATATTTAAAAATCAAAATTCTGAAATATTTATTTGCTTATATTCCTGGTTGTATTCAAATATACCCAGAATATGCTAAGACACACATTTAGAAATAATTACCATGAAGGAAGAAGATCCTGAGAAACAAGAGTAACAGGCACTTGAAAGAAGCAGTCGTACCCAAGTCACCAGGCAAAGGGGGTTGGAGCATGCCAGAGACCTAGATTTTACTGTGGTTGCTAGAGTAGGGGAGAGGTGGACAGGGAAGTAGATTTTAAGTGTAAGAATGAACTTAGTGTGTTAGGACTGTCAAAGTCCTCCTTAGGACTATGACTAGGGCCTGGAGTGACACATTATATGGATATAAACTTGTGGGAGAGAGTTTTAATAAAGGAGCTAGCTGAAGCATGAGTTCTGGATTGATATCGTTTGCATAAAATGATATTAGGAAGGCACTCTCTCAAGGATTCAAACTCACAACCATCCATTTAGGCCTCTCCACTGCTTTATTAGTAGTATGCAATTCTTTTCCTTTCTAGCAATGTGATTTTTTTCTTTCCTGAAACAATCCAATCTCAATTGCCTGCAGTGAATCTTAGTCTTAGAGGAAGTCTAAGAGATCTTAGAGGAGATTTCTGAAGAAGGTCCATACTTTTCTTATGCAGAGGTGCACAGGTTTCCATATGATTAAAGCATTGGCATCATCGGTAAAAGCATGAGACTTGGAGAAGACTATTGGAATTTGAGGAGGGTTATGCTTATTTAAACAAATCTGTTTATGACTAGTTGACTTATAGAAACAAGAAGACATGATAGGTTAGCTAGAAAAGTATGTTTACTCATGCAAAAGTTGAGCAATAGAACTAGTTTAGACACTGTCTTCCTCAAGCATGCTATGGAAAGTCTGGACTATCTTAAGACAAATAGAAGTTAACCAGCAGCAGGGGAAAGAAAGCTATTCTGGGGAAAGGAAGTAATATATTTAAAGTTTCAGCAAATAAGAAAATTAGAGTGAAAGGTTAAAAAGCATAAGAAAAATCAAGATTAGACCAGATTTGTAGCAAAGTCTCATGTAATCGCCAGAGGCAAGCTGGTTAAGTTATGAACTGAGGTTTCTACCAGCCTGCACAGTGGTATCATTAAGTTTAAACACAGTGAAAACATACCAAGATATATCCTTCTGGCACCTCTGAATGCCTCAACCCATTCAATCATGTCTGTAGAGTGCATGTTATATTGCCATTTTACTACCAAGGTTCTGAGAGACCATCAGTTATACATGGTTACTAAAAATCAAAGTGAGAGTGTCAGAATTTCAGTCAAAGCTAGCATTTGTTTTTCACTTCTCCCTCTCCTCCCCTCCCCTTTTTTCCAATGCCTCTACTTATGTATAGTTCAAGCTGTCCACAAACTTTGTAATCCTCCTGCCTCACAATGTTAGGATTATAGCCCAGACTACTGTACTTAGACTCTAAGAGATCTTTGATACACCACAGCACTCAGGTCTTCCATGCTTGCTTCATCCCTAGGACACTGGTGTATAGGAAAACATTAGCACTGGCACCTTATGGGATGCTACTGTCATGAAGGTGCTTATCTACCAATTCATGAAAACTTCTTCATTTGCTCAAAATTGTTCCCTTTTTTCCACAGAAGATACAAAGAAGGCATTTTGTGATTAGCTTTTCATGTTTTCTTTTATCATTAAAACCACATAATGAGAACTTTGACCCATTAAACTTCTGTGGTCTATGTGGAGTTTCTGATGCATCATGTAATGTTTTTTTAATAATGGCATTGGCTATACCACATAAGATAGTTTTAATCATTGTCAAGAACACAAACTATAAAATAATCAGTAATCTAAGGAGCTTGGAATGAGCTTAGATTAGTTGGGTAAATATGAACTGATGAGCTCATACACAAAATCTTCTGAAAGGACTGCATGGATGGATAAAGACACTCAGTGGCCAGTCATTTCAGCATCCCTTTGTTCAGCAGAGACTCCTACAGGATTAGTCCAGATGTGGACATAAAAACTACAGTGTAGTCATGCCTTGCCCTACCCTGAACTAGGAGAATTTATTCTTCTATTCTTTCTTCTCACTGTACTTCCCCCATTCCCATCAAGTTCTTCCACTCAGATGTAGAGCACTTTGTAAATAAAGTATTATAAGGCTGGATTGCCATGGTACTGACATTTTTAAACCCTCTAAATAGGATATTAGTTCATAGCTTGAATATTTCCAAATCTGATCAACATGCCGTTCTAAATACATTAAGCAAAGCAAGCAAAATTAGCCTGCTTTATGTCAGGTGCTTAGCACAAATCCCTTAATACTGTGCTTGAGTGCAGGAGCCATTAATAAATGCGTAATGCCTTAAGACGGGCTTGATTAATTAAGTCATATGTGTATCCTTCTAATTAAAAATAGAACATTAGGCAGATGAGTGGAATTTCTGAGTATAAAATTCAAAGCTTTTTTTTTTTTTTAATGCCTTGCCTTTCTCTTAAAGATGAAAGGGACACTGCTGGTTATTGTAGTTGCCAACAAACAGCTACAGTACAGCACAAAGCACTCAGAACTCTGTGTCTTATTAAAAACAATTTGGTATTCATCTGCCAATTTGTAACTCAGTTCTCAATCAGGGGTCTGTCTGATTAAGGCAGGCAATTCAAATTTGAGGGGGCAGCTGGTGCTGTTATGCAAATAAACAGATGAGGAAGAAACAGGACAATGAATCAACAAGCAGATGGTAAAAGCCAAGGTCTTCAAAGAGCTCTTGAATTTCTTTTCCTTTCTGATTCCAGTCATAGTACCCCTACGGATTTATATTCCAAGGGATTAGAGACACCACCACTTAGTTTAACAATCAACATAGACAAGTTGCTAACACCAAGCTCATTAACATGGAAGATTTATAGAAAGAAAACTTTGATCAAGAATCTTGACATCAGATTGTCATGCACGCTAGTAATTTTTTTCTAAATTAATCAATTATGTAACTCCTGTCACTCTTATTTCTGACCAAGTAATTCCAAACAAAGTTATAAAATTTCCCCTCCTGTCTCTTATACTATGGTGGTGGTGGTGGTGGTGGTGGTGGGGTGTGTGTGTGTGTGTGTGTGTGTGTGTGTGTGTGTGTGTGTGTGTGTGTGTAGGCCAGAGAACCACAACAGGTGTCATTCCTTAACCATGGTGCATTTTTATTTTTTGGTGACAGTGTCTCTTACTGATTGGGAGCTTCTCACACAGGTAACAAAGGCTCAGGGATGCATCTTTGTCCTATCTAGTGCTGGAGTTGCAAACTTGAACCACTGTGCCTGCAATTTTACATGGGTTTTGGAGATGAAACTCAGGTACCATGTTCCTGAACCTAGCAGTTTACTAACAGAGCCATGCTCCCCAGCTCAAAATCCAGCATTTCTTAAAGATGTGGGAATGTGTTTAGGACTGGAAAACAAAGCTCAAAAAAACCCTTTGGAGCTTCCCCATAATCATTACTCAGAAATTTTATTACTAGGTCATTGGAATGAAGTCCTACTAGTTCTTGCTCTTTGTTTCTGCTAATGATTCAGGCATTATTGCTTTGTTGTCTCATGAACTGGATTGATTGTAGCATTTTCCGAGTTTACCTTTACTATAGACCTTGTTGAGTTTCAGTTACAGGTGAAGCCCAAACATAAACGCCTTCAACGGTCATAGTGTTTCTTTGGCCAAATCCTTCCTTTGGATTACTTTCTTCATCCGGATAATAGGTTGACAGGGCAAAGTTAGGCAGAGTTTATAAGTGATAGGATGAGAGTATTTGACATGTATTTTAAAAAATATTCTCCTTCATGTGTCTGCTATAACAAAACATTCTTTTACGGTGTCTGCTTCAGGACCACATTCTTTCATGTGTCTGCTTTAGCAAGACATTCTTTCACCTGTGTGCCCCAGCAAAACATCATTTGACTTAACTGACTTTCCAAACAAACCAGAAGTTTCCACTTCATTATAGTCTCATCAAACACACCTATACATATATATATATACACACACATGCTCACACACACACACACACACACACACACACACACACAGATACATATAAAATTTTGTATATCAGAAAATACATGAGATATTTGTCTTCCTGGGTTTGGCTTATTTGTTTAACATTTGTTTTCCTGACATGATTTCACTCTTCATTTCAGCTGTATGAAATTTCTAGTGAATACGCAGTTTATTTTATCTACTCATCTGCTTTTTAGACACCTAGGTGAGATGCATTTCCTGGTTATGGTGACCCTTGTAGCTACTTCTTTGTTATATTGGCTCAGAGTCCTGTCATATACTCAGGGGAGGTATAGATGATTGATGTAGAAGTTCTATGGTAGTTTATAGAGAAGTATTGAGAAAATTCCATAATTATTAATATAAAGCTTTTACAAATTGATGTTACTATCAATAGTGAATAAGGATCTCTTTCCCCACATTCTTACTAGTATTTATTTTTATTTGCTTTCTTAATGAAAGTTGTTCTGACTTGGATGAGGTGGAATCTCTGAGTAGTTTTATGTCACATTTCCTTGAACGAAGGACGTTGAGTTCTTTTTGATCTGCTTATTGGGTACTTACAGTTCTCCTATTAAGAACCAGTTATTCAGGTCTTCTTCATTATTGAGTCATTTGAGTGTTTTAGTGTTTATTTTTGTAGCATTTTATATATTAATCCTCTGTTGTAGTGTCAGTAGATTACCTGTCTTTCTACACTGTGTTTATTTTGCTGTGCAGTGTTGTTTAATTTTAGGTAATAACAATTTGCACTCCTTAAAAGTATATTTCACCCCAAAGTCCTTATAGGAAGTACTTTGTATGTCTGTATCTTAAAATATTTGACTGACATTTTTGCTTAGCAATTTCAGAGTTTCAGGTCTAATATTTGGTGGATTTTGAGTTTATTTTTGTGTAGGATCAGAAATATGAATGTAATCTCACACTTCCGCATGTGGAGTTCCCGTTGCCAGCATCACATGCTGGTTAAAGAAGCTGTCCTTTTTCTAGTTGATAGTTGATAGCTCTGTCAAAAGTAAGGTTGCTGTAGCTCGGCTGGGTATATTTTAGTTCTTACCTCTATTGCATTGGTTTACACATCTATACTTGATGTGCTTCTATTACTATAACTGCAAGATAACTGTGCTAAGCATTTTCTTGACTGTACAGAATCTGTTTTAGTTCTGCATGCATTTCAGGACTTTTTCCTGGTTTTATGAAGAATTTTATTGAAGTTTTGATTGGAATTGTGTTGCAATTTGTAGATTCCTTTCAGTAATATAATTACCTCCACAATATTAATATTTCCCACTCACGAAGATCTTTTTCTTCTAGTCATCTTCACTTTCTTTCTTGAGTGTCTTAACTGTTTTCCTTTAGAGAAATGTTTTATTTCCTTGGTTGCGGTCATTCAGACTTTTTAAATTCTTCTCTCATAGATTACATCACAATAGCAGTTTTTCCTTCTTCCCTTCCCCTCATTCTCTTCATCAACTCTGTGCCTCTCCTCTTCCCCAGATATAAAATCCCCTCAGAGAATACCAAGCCTCCCAGGGACATCAACCAAACATACCATAACAAGCTACAATAAGACCAGGCACACACCATCACATCAAAGCTGGATAAGGCAACCCAGTAGGAAGAAAAGTGTCCCACAAATAGGCAAAATGGGGACAGCCCCCATTCCCACAGTTAGGATTTCTATAAGAATACTAAACTCCTCAGTCATAACATATATGAAGAGGATATAGGTCAGACCCATCCAGGCTTCCTGATCTGTTCAAGTTTCCACGAGTCCTGGTCAGTTGATTCTGTGGGCTGTGTTCTCTTGGTCTGTGACTGTGATTATTCCTCCTGCTCTTTGACAGCCTAATGTCTGGCTGTAGGACTCTGCATCTGGTCCCATCAGTTGCTGGATGATGTATCTCTGGTCTCTTTGATAATGATTTTTTGCTAAGTTCCAGTTCCAGTATACTCTGCAGGCAGGACAATCGGTAGGTCTAAGATTTTATGGCTGGGTTGTTGTCCCAATCTTTCCACTTAAGGACTTACCTGGTTACAGAAGATGGCCAATTCAGCCCTTGTGACACTCATCACTAGGAGTCTTTGCTAGGGTTACTCTCATAGAGTCTATATGTTTTCATTGCACTAGCTTTGCATAGTGCAATGCATAGCATAGCACCTTACCCTGAAATGCCCACTAATTCCAGTAATTTCTCCAACTATCCCCAAACCTGCCCCAGTCTGATCTCTCCTGTTCCCAACCCCACTCACTCCCAATCTACACGTGAAAATATATTCTGTTTTCTTTTCCCTGGGAAACCCTTCAAAGCTTACTTGTTGCTTAGCCTCTTTGGGTTTGAACTCTAGCATGATTGTCTTTCACTTTATAGCTATATACATTTATAAGTGAGTACATACCATGTTTGTCTTTTTGTGTCTCAGCAAACTCACTCAGGATGATCTTTTTTCTAGTTTCATCCATTTGCCAGCAAATTTCATGATACAATTGTTTTCAACAGCCAAGTAATACACCATTGTGTAAATGTATAACTTTTAAAAAATCCATTCTTCAGTTGAGGGGCATCTACATTGTTTCCAGTTTCTGGCTATTATGAGTAAAGCTTCTATGAACACAGTTAAGCAAGTGTTCTTGTGATATGGTGGAACATAGGGTATATGCCCAGAAATGGTATAGCTGGACCTTGAGGTAGGTTAATTCCCCATACTGTTTTTTCAAGTTCTGTAAAGATTTGCATTGTAATATTGAGGGGGACTGCACTGGATCTGAAGTTTGATTTTGGTAGGATAGCCATTTTTCTATGTTAAATCTACTGATCCATGAGCATGGGAGCTCTTTCAGACTTTCCTTACTCATTTCTCTCTCAGCCATTTCATGATTGGCATGTAGGAAATTATTTACTTTTGCACATTGGTTGAATCTTGTCATCTTGTTGAAAGTGTCCTCCTCTGGTTTCTAGTGGAGTCACCAGGCTAGTCTTTCTAATTAGGAAAATGTGGAATGTATATATGAGTATCTTTCTTCCTCTTTTTCTGCGTGCATAACACCTTTCTTCCTTCTCTCATTGCTCTAGCTAACTTAAAGCAATGTATTGAGTAAGAATGGGCACCATCACCTCATTCTAGATGTTAGAAGAAATGCATTGTCTTTCCCTAGTTAATATACATTGACTATAGGTTTATGATATATGGTATCTACTGTGCTGAGGTATGTTCTGTCTAAGTTTCTTCAGGGCTTTGATCATAAAAAAGGAATATTGAAATGTATCAAGAGCAATTTCTTTACCAGTGGAGATGATTGTTTGATTTTTTCCCAAGTCTATTTATCTCATATTAATAACACAACTTACTGATTTGTGTATGTTTAGCCAACCCTCCATTCCTGAAATAAAACCAACTTGTTCATGGCACATGATCATCTTATTGTGTTCTTGCTTTTAGGTTGCAAGAACTTTATTGAAAAAATTTGCATCTGTGTTCATCAGAGAAAACCATCTATATTTTCTTTCTTCACTGTGTCCTTGTTCAGCTTTACTTTCAGGGTAATTCTGGCCATCTCAAATGAACTTGATAGTTTTCTTTCATTTCCTCTTTTATAGGAAAGTTTGAGGAATATTGGTATCAGTTCTTCAAGTGTTTGTTCAATTCAGCAGTTGGTTTGTTTGGGTCCTAGACTTTTTTCTTAATACTTTTACCTTGTTGATTGTTATATATCTATTTAACTTACTTATATCTTCTTGATTTTATTTTAGAAAATCATATGTGTCTAGAATTTTTTTCAAATTTTCAAGTTTTCAGTTTCTATATGTATAAATTTTAAAAATGATCCATATTGTTTTCATTGGAATGTCTTAAGGTTTCTATTATTGCAATGAAATACCATGACTGAAAGGCAAGTTGGGAATCAGAGAGTTCATTTGGCTTCAATTTCCATATTCATTGTTGAAATAAATCAGGACAGGAACTCAAATGGCAGGATCCTGGAAGCAGGAACCAATACAGAAGCTATGGAGGGGTGCTGCTTACTGGCTTGTTTTCCTTTGTTTGCTCAACCTGCTTTCTTATAGAACTCAGGACCATCAGACCAAGCATGGCACCATCTACAATGGGCTGGACCCGCCTCCTTTGATCATTAATTGAAAAAATGCATTATACCTAGATTTTCTCAACTGTGCCTCCTTCTTCTCTATCTCTAGCCAATTTGACAAAAAACCAGCCACTACAGTAACTGTCCCCTTTTCATCTACAATGTAATTAATTTGTGTCTTCTGGTCTTTGTTCAGTTAGTTTCCTTAGAGATTTCTCAGTCTTCTGTTGTTGCTGATATTTTCCACAGTACCACCTCTGACTGCTTCTAATTATGGTTCTTTTAGTCTCCATTTATTTAATTTCTGCTCTGCTATGTATTATTTCTTATCCTTGGCTGCTTTATTCAGTTTTTTAAAAAGATAATTTAAGGTATATTTTACATTATTTATTTGGAATTGCTATGATATGTTTTTTAAATGTAAGCACTCATAGCTATACAGTTTCTCTTAGATATGTCTGTACTAGGTCCCAAATATTCTTTTGTTTTACTTTGATCCTAAGATTTAAAAAAATGTTCACTACTTAATTTTTTCAAATACCCATTAATCAATTAAAGTATATATTTTATTTTCCATATATTTGTCTAGTTTCTGTAGTTTTTCATGATACTGATTTATAGTTTTGTTACACTATTTTCTTATAAAACAAAATAAATTATTTCAGTTATTTTTATATTTAGTAAGACTTGATTCATGGCTTACAATTTGGTGTGTTTTTAATATGTCTCCAGAGGCTACTAAGATGAACATGTACTTGGTTTTTGTGTGACAGAATAGTGTGAATGCATCTGTTAAGTCAATGTGGCATATGGTGTTGTTGGTGACTTTTCATTTGGATGGCATACCCAGAAATGAAGTTGGGTGTGCTGGTTTCTGTCAACTTGTCACAAACTAGAGTAACTTACAAGGAGGGAACCTTAATAAGAGAAATACACCCATTAGATTGAACTGTAATCAAGTCTATGTGGCATTTTCTTGATTATTGTTTGATGTTGGAAGGCCCATTTGACTGTGGGCAGTGCTACCCCTGGACATGTGGTATTGAGAAGTATGGCAAAGGAGAATGAATATGATCCTGGAAGTAACCCAGTAAGCAGCACTCATCCATCATCTCTGCTTTAGTTCCTGCCTCCAGGTTTCAGTCTTCATTTTTCAGCTTTGGCTTCCTGTAATGATGGACTGTTACATGAAAGCCAAATAAACCCTTTACTAACTGGGTCAGTGTTTTATCACAGCAACAGATAGGCTGAAGTATTACAGTAAGCACAGATGTTACTCATTATTAGGATGCACCTGATCTGTTATGTCCTTCAGTGTTTGTTATATTAAGACTGGAATCCCAATAGTCTCTGCATACTTATATGACAGCTGTATATTTTTAATGGATTGTTTTCATTGTCAATGTGTGATGGCCTTTAGCTATTATGAAGAATTCTAGTTTGAAGGCTGCTTTCCACTGAGCTCTTATACTCCTGAATTCTAACGTTTTCATACTGACATCTTGCATCTCCCCAGCTACTATTTTAGCTACCAAATGACTTCTCTGATCTTTGTTTTCTGATTTCATGTCTGGTTTTACCAAAAAA
The DNA here is from genome assembly GCF_008632895.1 of Mastomys coucha. Lineage (NCBI taxonomy): Eukaryota > Metazoa > Chordata > Mammalia > Rodentia > Muridae > Mastomys > Mastomys coucha. The sequence continues at coordinate 32,364,312 of NW_022196900.1, read as the reverse complement.
CCCATTGTTATCTTAATTGTTTTCTTCCTTCTTTTCTCTCTTTCTTTCTCTTTCTCTCTTTCTTTCTTTCTCTCTCTCTTTCTTTCTTTCTTTCTTTCTTTCTTTCTTTCTTTCTTCCTTTCTCTCTTTTTTTGAGACTGGCTATTATGGAGTAGAGGCTAGGTTTGAACTTGTTCTATTTTCAAGGATGACCTTCAACTCCTAGTCTCCTATCTATGCTTCCAAGTGCTGAGATTTTAGATGTGCACACCTATGCAGGATTGCCACCTTCATTAAAATCCTTTCAGTAATTTAACTGCTTACCTCTAGTATCTTCATGTTTTCTTACTAATAACATTTTTTTTTTCTGATTTGCCTAATGATGTGCTTATCATTGGTCCTGCTAAAACAAAGCTTCCTGAATATATATTTTGATGCTATTAATTCAACCCCACAACTGGTCTTTTTTTTTCTTTTGATTCAATGGATTTTATCAACATTTAATTCTAGAATAAAAAATGTTTTATAGGCCTTAAAATATGGGACTCTATGGCCATTGTCAGCATTTACTTAATGAGGATAGACTATGAGAAAATAGCAACTTTAAATTCTGTTATGGAAATCATAAAATGTTGGAGGTATTGCTTACCAGTTCTGTACTTCCAAGTTGTACTAAATCTGGCTTTTAGGTAAAGTTAACATATTTTCTGCCTTGTAATATTTACTAATATCTTAAAAGAAAAATTTTTCTTAAAAAGCAATTAAAATATTTTCTTCCAAATAAACATAACTGCTTAGTAATTGAACCATTTAAACAATGTCTGTGGTTTTAAGAAAATTGGCTTTTGCACAGTGGTTTGGCTCAAAAGTCACATTTCCAGATTTGGGAATCAAACAATACTTTCTAAAAAAAGTGTTCAATTTTAGTAAATAATATATTTTCCATGTTTGCAAGGTATTTTCCTTCAAAATTCTAATTATAAGTAGAGGCAGTTATCAGTATTTCTTCTAAGCTTTTAAAATTATTTTCTACATATGTTCTTCTAGCCTGTTTTCTAGTTTGACCATCTTCATTTCAGTATATTACATTTACTTTTAGCAACAGTTTGATTACTATTAGTTTCATACATTTTAATTTTAAAACTTTCCGTTTCCAGATATATATTCATAGGTTTATAGACATAATATATAGAGAGCTAGATGACCAAATCCATCTATCTATCTGTCTGTCTATCTATCTATCTATCTATCTATCTATCTATCTATCTATCTATCTATCTATTTATCTATCTATCTATCTCTATATAAAAAATCTCTATTTATATATATATATGTGAAATAGATAAAATATTCATACATGCATGTACATATGTATGTATGTAGCTAGGTCTAAAAATGTATATATATCTTCCTGTTTTCTGACCAAATATTCTATTCTATCTTATCTTTTCTCTTTAATATAAAAAACCCCTCCACTTTTTAAAAAATATCTACTTGAGGCAAGGGGGAGATAGCTCTTATGTTAAGTTATTTGCCTAGCAAGCATGAAGACTTCAGTTTAATCCTCAGCATCCATGCTAAAAAAGAAAATGCTGGATACATACCAGAGCTACAGAGGAAGAAAGTGGTTAAGGAAAACACTTGATGCTGAACTCTGGCCTCTGCACACAAATATGTGTGTGCACACATATCATAAATCAGCATGTACATATATATATATATATATATGTATATATATGTGTGTGTGTCTGTATATATGTGTGTGTATGCATATGTATACACACACATCTATCTATCTATCTATCTATCTATATATGGAGAGAGAGAGAGAGAGAGAGAGAGAGAGAGAGAGAGAGAGAAATAGTGATAGGGATATGGATAGGGATAGGGATACGGATAGGAATACGGATATGGGTACAGATACAGATAGATGTATACCAAGACATGGCTATCTGACAACAATACTTTGGTCCTCTTATGTTTTTGTTTTGTATAGATGTTTTCCTTTCTCATTATACTTCTGCTTATTTTATTCTCTTTTTAAAACATTTTACTTATTTGTACAATTGTTTGTGGAAATAATTTGAAGGATGTGAGCACATGATCCACCAAAGTGGATGTATGTCTAACTTGACATGGAGCCTTGGGGGTTACCAATTTGAGATCATTACAGTCTGATCTCAGAAATTGAAATTACCAGTTCAAACTTTATGTCTTCTCAGTTTTTTTTTTTTATTCTTAGCATTTGGCTTGAAAATATGAATGCTCACCAGCCCCCCTCTCCAAACCTTATCGTGACCCAGGACTCCAGTTTTGCTCCTATTTGCCACTTACAAAAATTATTAGTTCTTTGAGAATTAAAATAATAAGCTAGCCTTTCTCTATTTTCACCCCTGAAAACAAAATAACCTTTGAAACTAAACACGATAAAACCCCATTCCTGACCTCTAGGATGCTTTCAGATCTTAAACAGGGTATTCTTCACTACTTAAGGAAAATTGCCCCCATCCACACTCAGATGTCTCTCAGTCTTCTGTCTGATATTTTACTTGTAAGCTGCCCAGTTTTCAGTACTCCTTAATCAAGGATTCTGTCCATAAAATCAGCTTTGTTCTAAACCCTGAACTTGTGATTCCATCACAAATCATTCTCATAGTGTAACTGACTCTGCTGCAAACAAGACAGACTTGGGTCAAAGTTTATAGCATAGTACTGGCTTCTTTCTTCTTGAACAAACACATTGTAAATAAACACAGCTTGAGAAATCACGTTGCAATACATTCTCTGTCAAAAACAAAACTGAATGCAAATAAATCCAGAGGCTTTAACACATTTGTAAGTTAAGTTGTATAAGAGTATTCAGTTGTAATGTGCTGTAACTGCAAGTAAATCTTGCACAATTATATGATATATTTGCTAGAGCAAATATAAAATCAAATATTTTATAATTTATATTTTCAAATTTTAGGAAGGCAGCTCATATTTCCTTATTTCTTCTACAATGTTCATTTTTCTGCTTTCTCTATTCTAAACCATTGACTTTTATGCCAGTTTTTTAAGCATATTATCAACCAAACATATTGATTCACAACTCCCTTGGGTTTACTTTGGCATCTACGTAATAAAGCGAACCTCTTTTATTTCCTATGTTATAACTCCATAATCTTGGATAAATATCACCCACTGGAGTACATCTAATACAATTAGCTATGCCTGCCAAACCCATGGTCCTTCTTTCATGTGATTCTCTAGTTATTTATGTTCAATTTCCAAATTGTGTTGTTCAGATGATTACTTCTATGTTTAATTTAAAATTACAAGTTGCTACAAATTATCTTACATTAAAAAGAAACAATTTTAATTCACATGCTTAAAAAGCATAGCAAAATGTAAAAACAGAAGAAATAAGCTGATCCTGTGACACACCCAGAAGACTTGGCAAGGCTACACATTCAAGACCGTTCATTCTACAGTGAGCACAGGACAGCTTGGGCAACCGTGAAAATCTACCTCAAAGTAAAAACTAAGAAATAAAAAAAAATAAGACAGGATATGTATGATAGTGTTAGAGCACTTGCCAAATACCCACAGAGGTCTGAGTTCAATCCCTAATCCTGCAATTATACATACATCCATCCATACATACATATATACATACATACACACACACACACACACACACTAAAAGAAACTGGGAAAAAATTTAAGTCAGAATTATATGAACTTCAGACCATGTGAAAGATAATGACAAAGGAAGATGTAGAAGGGAACAATTGGTTGCCAAATGGAAAGAATTAGAAAGTGTGCCCATGTCCTAAACAGATTAGATACATTATTCTTAGTAATGTATAATTTTGATTCTTCATTTATGTAATTCATACTGAATATATGGATGGCAGGTGGGAAAGAAGTCCTAAGCATTTTAGGCTTCCATTTGATTTCCATAATCTAGTAAAGAAAGTAAGGGAAGGGCAGGAAAGGGAAAGGTATGGAGAAAAGAAAAGGACTGGGTAGGGGCAGGAAACCATTCTTGCTTACTAGCTTCAATACCAAGTTTATTACCTGAAGGAAATCCGAGTTACATGATTTTAAAAATAATGACTGCTAATGGAGCTACTGGACAAAAGCCATGACTATCACTTTATAAGGGCATAATTAAGCTTATTATTTTAAGTAGACTAAATGGTTTTTAAAATTCATTTGTTTAGAAATGACTTGCTTAGACTACGATTGATTCTGGAAAAAAAAGAGATAACCTTGGCTAGTTTTTTACATGGTGATAACTTTAAAGAAGAAATGAAAATACCTGATGATCTGAAGATTTTTCACCTTTCTCTTCTTTCCTCCAAATCTAATCCTCTCCTCCCATCTCTAACTCTGCAGTAGATCATCTGCTGCAGCCTCTTTTCCTCCTTTGCCATTATATCCAGTGAGTCACACAGATCTTTTCTGCTAGTCTTCCATATCCTGTGCATAATTTTATCTCAGATCCCAACTAAACAGGCATTCCCTGCAAACCATAAGGCTACTCTGGCCAGGGAAGTACATAGGCTACTACAAATCCTCACGTGTTCCTCAACTCCTCCAAATAAAATACTGCAGTCTCATCTCTAGCTCTGAGGTGGACTTAATGTTGAGGCCTCTTCTTACTCACTGCCTCCACTCCCAGAGGACCAAGTAGATCCTGCTGGAACATCTTTCTTCCTTCCCTACTGAAGATCCCCTTGGCCCTGCATTTCTAGCTTAGCCACAATCTGAAGTGTCAGTATACAACATGTAGAAACACATTTTACCCATAAAACCTAGAGATCAGACTTATCAGGATTCCAGAAGAATTTCCTACCAGAAAACACATAGATACCACATTCTCTTAAGAAACAAAGAGGACAACAGAAATCAAGGAAGAAAATACCCACATAACAAACAGAAGATCTGATATCGACACCTAGAATTACATTCTTCCCCAGCCCTACATATTAGGATTAAAACACTATCAAAACCAACCAGGACAATATAGCTTTATTAGAGCCCAGCAACCCTATTGTTGTGGGGTCTGAGTATTATAATACAGCTGAAGCACTAGAAAAAGACCCTAAAATAGGCCTTATGAATATGATAGAGGCACCTGAAGAGGAAGTAATAAAACACTTAAATAAATCTATGAAACTACAAACAAGCAGTGGAACAAAAGGAGTAAAAGCATTCAAGACTTGAAAATGGAAATAGAATTAATAAAGGAAATTCAAACTGAGGGAAATATGGAAATGAAAAACTTGGAAGGTCAAAAAGAAACCTCAGAGGCAAGTCTCACCAATAGAATATCAGAGGTGCAAGAGAATCTCAGGCATTGAAGACAGGGTATAAGAAATAGATACGTTGGTCAAAGAAAATGTTAGATCTCAAATAAGTTCTGGCATAAAACACACAGGAAAACTAGAACACTATGAAATGACAAAATAAAAGAAAAATAGGAATAGTAGAAAAAGAAACACAGTTTAAAGGCATAGAAAAATATTTTCAACAAAATCATGGAAGTAAATTTTCCTAACTTAAGGAAGGAAATCATTTCAAGTTCTAAGAAATGTACAGAAAACAAATAGACTGGACCACAAAAGAAATTCCCTATGACACACAATAATCAAAACACTGAATTTACATAACAAAACAAATACTAAAAACTGTAAGAATAGAAGACCAAGCAGAGACAGATGTGTTGTAATAACATCTGGCTTCTAAATATAGAATCTAAAAGTCAGAAGGTCATATTGTTTGTCCTAAGGGGCCGCAAACCCTTTAGCTCCTTTGGTCCTTTCTCTAACTCCTTCATTGGGGACCCTGTAGTCAGTTCAATGGATGGCTGTGAGCCTCTACTTCTATATTAGTCAGATACTGTCAGAGCCTCTCAGGAAACAGTTATATCAGGCTGGCTTATCCTTCCTTCGGTCTCTGCTCCATAGTTAGTCCCCACGATTATTGAACCTTCAGCCTTAAATTGAACATCATTATCACTCCCCACCATGGCTCTGGCAACACTGTAGAAATAGGGACAGAAAGAATGTAAGACTTGGAAGAATGTAAGATTGAAATATATCTCTGAAAACAATGTTGTGGACAAGTATTAAAAGCATAAGGAAGAGTATAAGAAGTGTGTACATAAGGTGGCACATATTGATTACTCAATGCAGAGGATAACAATTTATTCTCTGACAGTTTTACACATGCATATAATATATTCTGTTACATTTATACTTTACCCTTTCTTATCCTCTTCCCATCCCCTCCAGCACCCTTCTTTCAACCAAGTCACCAATCCATTTTCATGCCTTTTTTCTTTTGTTTTACTTTATGATTCATTGGGTTTAAACATAGGTAACTGTATGGGTATTGAAATGAGGCTATCCACAAAGACATGGGTAACTCACCAGTGGGTATATCATTTGAGGACATTTCCTTTTTCCCTTCATCAGCCCACAACCATTTTTAACTTCCTTATCGTGCTCCATGTTTTCTCCTCATCTATGACTGAAGGGTTAGGGCTCAGTCTAATGGAGATCTTACAGAGGCAATCACAGCTGCTGTGAGTTTATGAGTCTCCAACTGCATCATACCCAGAGGATAGGATTTAACAGCCTTCTTACATATCTTCCAGCTCTTACATTCTTTCTGTCCCTACTTCTACAATGTTGCTTGAGCTTTAACAATGTTCTAATACATATTACACATGTTTTTATTTAAATTGTCATTTTGTCATAAATATTTGTCTACATAATGACTCCTATCAAAAGAATTTTGTTAATTATTGCTGGTTAATATTTAATACAGTTGTGTCAGACATAACCATTTGGTATGAGAAAGCTACTGGTAAGTTGGAAGCCCTGGATACAGAGCCCTGTGCAAAACAGAACAAAACAAAACCCAACAATAGCCAGTTATTTTTACTAGTCAAGTAGCATGTAAACAGGAAGAATTGGTGACCTTAATCTGAATTAAAGTTTTTAAAATATTTAAGGTTCAAAGTAACAATATTATCCTTTTACAGATTTTGAACATTTTCTGAGTATTGAGATGCTGCATGATGTGTATCTGTTTGCATTTATGGAATTAATTTCTTTTTTACATGAAAAAGAGAAACCATCTGTAAAAATATGTTCTCATACAACTTCAGAGGGTTCTCCAGGGGAGGAAAAAAGCTAAGACAAACTAGAGGGAGAAACACAAATCCTTCGCAAATAAGATCCTAAAAGGGAAACAAAGACTAAAGCAGTTGAAGTCCTTTCATCTGTGGTCTAACAAATAGTGCATCCTGTGTCTTAAATATTTAATGTGAAATCTGTGGATTTATACTGCTCACAAAATGCCAGGGGCTTATTATCCCTACCATTGGCATAACAGTAACATTCATATCACTCCATTCCAGGGTCCAGGATAACAGGAATTCCTCCAGGTGCTAATGGCAGATAACTTTCCTATAGCTTTAGTAAGACACTAATTACAGAACCCCTCAGGTAGAACAATGTCATTTATCTGATTAAATAATTTATATGACTGGATAACTAAATCTTATTAGATTTCTAGGATTTTATTTAGTTCCATATATGGATATGAAAAATCCACCTTGTCTCCACATTTTTCAATTGAGACAAAACAAGTGATGAAACAAAAACAATGAAGAAGAAGCTCTTGTTTCAGAACTTGATTCAAGATTAGTATATTAGTACCAAGATCCAGGATCTACCTGTTTCCCTGGCTGATGGAAGCTGTATGGAATTTTCCATCTCTTTGTTGCTCCATCCCTATGGATGTAAACTTGTTACTTTGATTGAATAGCAGGTCACTGAAGCTTGATAAGATTAAAGTTCTATCATAGGTGCTTACTGAAAGATGTATAGTCTAAACACAGCAAAGCCGGCTTCATTTCTCCTGAAGAGGTCACTGGAAATCTTGGGAAAATGCCAGTACTAAATATGCTACCTAATTATGCCAGACAGTCTCTCCTGGGTTTCTGGCAGCATCCTAAGCCATTTTCATAGCTGTGTTAGTCTACCATACCATGAGTTAGAGTGTTAAAGTCTGGAGATAAGAGTAAAATTTGTACAAAAAGAGTACAATTTGACTGGCTATGCAAACATATATAATCATCCAAATACTCTGTTCTTTTAATGATTTGATATATGCTTTATGCATCATAATTTTAAAATGGCACAGTTGACCATATATCATTTCTGTTTTACAAACTCACTGAGTGTTGACATATCTTATTAGAAGAAATACATAAAGCAAAAGAATATGAAAATACAAAGTGTGACTAGTTGCTTAAGGAGGGGTTCTAATCTATACATCAAAAAGTCATGAAAACCTATTACTGTAGAATCTGACTAAAATACACACACAAATAAACACACACACACACACACACACACACAGTTAAAGTGTAACTGCTACACAATGTGGCAACAATGCTCCTACTACATGCCATAGATTAACAAATAAAAGGCTCAGAGACAGGAATAGATGGCCTCCTTTAGGGTATTGGCCAATGAGGTCTCATAGACCCTCAATTATTACAGGGTATTTTCAATACTCTTGGTTACATCTAGACCTTGAGGATAAGATCCTATTTGCTAAAGATATCACATATGTGAGTCATAGAATGTACAGAAACCACATTAGTATGCATTTAGAAGCTTCATCTCTTATGGGTAGCTTTCATTTCTGGAAGTGATAAAAACCTAATATCAGAAGAGGAAAGTAATTATAAATTTTAGGCAGCTGTCAACCCTGTGAGCTACATCAATGACTTGAAAAGTCAGGCACACTACTAAATAGTGGTACAAACATCATAGGAATAACCAACCACTTCATGATCTATTTAAAGCCAATTCTTTACATGTTGGAACCTATACTGGCACTGACACTGGGGTCAATAAGGTCCTAAGCCTTAGGGGAAAACCACTATTATTACTCTGTTAAAGAGATACAGTATTAAATGACACCAAATGATTTATTATTATACCTATAGATTAATGTATCATCTCTAAGCTCTCATCAGAGAAGCTTAATTTTTCAGGAGATGATGATTAACACAGAGACCCACACTTATCAAGGGCCAGAGCATAAGAGACTCCAGAATTCTCAGCTGTAAATGGGACATCCATATCATACCCCTTCCTCCTCTCATGGCTCAGGGAATATTGTGGAAGAAGGGGTGGAAGTATTTTAAGAACAAGAGGTAGTGGATGATGGCATTGAAATAATGTGTTCTGGTTATATCTGATATTTTCATAATATAATTATTCACAGTGGTTCTGACTGTATGAATAGTACCTGTGCAACCTCAAGTCAGACAAAATCCAGTATGGAGATGGGCTCTAAGTATGATACAGCACTTATAACTGAGGAGGCTTTGGCAAATGATGCCTGTTGGGTAACAGAGAGTTAATTTTCTTTAAAGGCATAGCTCCTGTTAAAACTACACAGCCATAGTGGAAGGCAAACATCCATGATGGACTCTATTCCTTAAGAGATAAAGTTCAGGATTAGGGTCAAATCAAATGCCCAGGATTTGGGGAAATTTGGGAAGGCTGGCTCAATAGAATAGCAAAAAGATTACCACATTGTCAGATAACATACACTCTAGACTTCCAGGTGACCAGGCACCATTCATTACCTTCCTTCGAAGAAAATAGGCCAATATGGTTGGCCCACCTAGTTTCTCCAATGCTGTCTTTAAGCTGAACTTTCTATGATCTTTCTCTTGTAGACAAAGGCTTTCTTTTAACAGATATGTTATCAAAGACACACAACTGTTCCAGCTCCCCATCAAATTTAATAATAAGGTATCCAAAATAGAATGCATAATCTTATACTATAAAAATTTCATCTTTTAATAAAACAAGTGTGATTACATCTTCTTTGAAATGTATCCAGAAAACACCATAGAAATAAAAGGTTTAAATCCAGTCCTAACTTATTATATCTTAAAAGCCAGAGTCACCAATCAATTTACATGTTTGAGTTTCTGTGTCACCTTCTTGGAGATATGCTTTGGGATAAAATATTGCCAGAGAAGAAGACACCACAGCCTTAGAGCTTTTGATATGAGCTCTATTGATTCAAGATTTTGCTAGTGCTAAATGACTAGATGTGTTCTCACCATACCAATATTCTTCATTAGGATCAAGGAATTAGTCAGCTTCTGCTGGGAGTGCTGTTGGTTGAAAATCCTGAATTGTCAACTCCTTATAAGCATTGCCTCCACTAAGGAAGGCCTCTACACTCAAAATCACTTTCTTCCTGAAGCAGTCCATAGCTGACAAATAATTGCCATCATGCAGGCTCTGCTGTGTTTTACAACCCAGAATGATTCGGAGGACCCAGCCAGGCTTCAAGGCTCACCTTGGTTTGTCTGAGACTTCTCCTGAACCTGCCTTCCCTCTTAAATTACCTTCTGTCTAGTTGTACTTCTTTCTTCTCTTCCCAAATCTACTGATTCCTTAGCATTCCCAAATAAATCCCATGGTAATAGTTAAGCTTAAAGTCAGCTTTCCCTGAAGGTCATCCTATATAGTCACTATCCCAGGAGCCTTTAAACAAATCAGAATTTCTAGGACTGCAGTTTCCCAGATGAAAATAATAAAAGATGGGAACAAATATGTCCAATTCAAGAAAAAGGAAGATGAGAAGAATGAAAAGGGTACTATGCAAATAAACATTGAGCATAGTATTTTCTTGCAAGATAAGCTGTTTGAAGATAGATTAAAAAAAAAAGTGAATGGGTGTTTAACCACCTATTCCATGCCAGGTGAGTGCAGGAGGATGATGAATATTCAAAGCAATGTTCAGTTTCCATTTCCACTCTAATGATTAATGTCATCTTACAAAAGTATTAGTAAACCTTCATAACTCTGATCGGCCAGGGTGAAAGTCAAAATAGGAACTTGGTAGGTGTGTACCATTCTAGAAAACATCATTATTACCCTGGACTAGCATAAACCCAACCACCAAGAGAATTTCATAACTGTTCTCCAATACTAGTATTCTAGGTCATATTTCCAAGGGGCAGAATCAGGTATTGCACATAACTGGCTTACTGACAGAATGCTCACTGGTGAATATGGAAACAGAAACTAGAAAGTAGGATAGGAGAAGATGCTTGGAAAGATGTATAGATGTACATTCAGCCAAAGTCTACTTTTTAATCTGCTTTCACCAGAATTTTTGGAAAACTAACAGTACCTGAGTTACATTACCTGAAGCAAAAATTCCAGAATTTTTATCCATGTAAACACTAATAAGTGGCTATGGGCTACACTTGGTAAGGGTTAGGAATGGTAAAAAAGGACATCTCACCAAAATTTCCTGATGAGATAAAACTAGAGAGGCAAGGTACAGCTCTGGAATGTCAGCCTTCAACTCTCACAACAGTAGCAGGTAGTTATTCTGAGTTCAAAGGGAATCTTCTTAGAGGAACAATAATGGCACAGATACTGAGCAGATGCTATGTGAATGGGTGTTGCATAGGCTAGAAATACCACATGAAGACTAGTCCCAGTAAGCATTGTTTATGTTTCTTCTTTTGTGCCAATATGCAATGCAGACAACTCATAGGATTTGTCCTAGCATGAGATAACTCTTGAGATGGATCCTGTGCCTGCTATAAAAGAGTATTGCAAGGTATCTATGGTTCCTAAAGAAGGAAGATTCTATGGGAAAATGGACAGGAAAGGACAATCATTTTGTCAAGAATTATTCTTTTGCTGCTCGACTACTTCTAATTATTATTATTATTATTATTATTATTATTATTATTATTATTATTATTATTTAAATGCACAACAGTAGGGAGAAGGAACTTATAGAACCCACCCCCAGAAGAAAGACGGGGCATCACGTTAGGGAGCAGGTTGCCACCAGACAATTAAAACTCTGACCCATAATTGTTCCTGTTTGAAAGAACTACAGGGATGGAAATGCAGTGGAACCTGAGGAAAAGAAGGTCCAGTGACAGGCTCAAAGTGGGATCCAGCTCAAGAGGAGGTCACAAGGCCTGACACTATTACTGAGGCTATGGAGTGCTCACAAAAAGGGACCTATCATGACTGCTCACAGAAAGACACAACAAGCAGCTGGAAGAGTCAGATGCAGATATTTGCACCCAACCAATGAACAAAAGCTGCTGACCCCTGTGGTTGAATTAGGGAAAAGCTGATAGAAGCTGAGGAGGAGTGAGATCCTGTAGGAGGACCAGCAGTCTCAATTAAACTCAACCCCCTGGATCTCTCAAACACTGGACCACCAACAGGGCAGTATGCACCAGCTGATATGAGGTCCCTAACACATATACAGTAGAGGACTGCTGGGTCTGGGTTTAGTCAGAGCAGATGCACTTAACTCTCAAGATACTGAAGGCCCCAGGGAGTTTAGAGGTCTGGTGGGGCAGGGCTGGGCTGTGGGGATATCCTCGTGGAGTAAGGGGGCAGGGAGGATATGGCACAGTCAGAAGGTAGAGTGAGAGGGGAATAAAATCTGGAGTGTAAGTAAATAAATAAATAAAAGATTAAATAGACCCCGGGACTCTGGTGAGATCACTATTTTCTCTCCTGTTACTATGTAAGGGGGGGTGACCAGACAGGACCACACAAGCCACAGAAGCAGCAGAGCAGCTGGGACAGGGTCCTTCTTGCCTCAAACTGCACCCAGGAGCTGGAGCTGATCCACAGCCCTCTGTGTACTGGCCTTTCCAGGGGAGAGCTGATCTCCCAGGAGTGCTGACACAGGCTTACAGACCCACAGGAGGAACAAGCTTCAGTCAGAGACAATAAAAACATCTAACACCAGAGATTAACAGATGGTGAAAGGAAATGAAAGAAACTTACCAACAGAAACCAATATGACTTGGCATTATTAGAACCTAGTACTCCCACCACAGCAAGTCCTGGATACCCCAACGCACCAGAAAAGCAAGATTCAGATTTAAAATCATCTCATGATGCTGATAGAATATTTTAAGAAGGGCATAAAAACTCACTTGAAGTAATGCAGTTTATGTAATGTTTACATAAATTACATAATGTAGTGTAATGTTTACACAGGTAAACAGGTAGAAGCCCTTAAAGAGGAAACACAAAAATCTCTTAAGGAATTACAGGAAAACACAAGCAAACAGGTGAAGGAATTGAACAAAACTATCTAGATTCCAAAAATGGAAGTAAAAACAATCAAGAAACTACAAAGGGAGACAACTCTGGAGATCAAAAACCTAGGAAAGAAGTCAGGAGCCATAGATGCAAGCATCACCAACAGAATACAAGAGATAGAAGAGGGAATCTCAAGTGCAGAAAATACTATAGAAAACATTGACACAACAGTCAAAGAAAACACAAAATGCAAAGTGCTCCTAATCCAAAACATCCAGGAAATCTAGGACACAAGGAGAAGACCAAACCTAAGGTTAATAGGTATACAAGAGAGTGAAGATTTCCAACTTAAAGGGTCAGTAAATATCTTCAACAAAATTATAGAAGAAAACTTTCCTAACCTAAAGAAAGAGATGCCCATGAACATACAAGAAGCCTACAGAACTCCGAATAATTTGGAACAGAAAAGAAATTCCTCCCATTACATAATAATCAAAACACTAAATATACTAAACAAAGAATGAGTATTAAAAGCAGTGAGGGAAAAAGGTCAAGTAACAAATAAAGGCAGGCCTATCAGAATTACACCAGACTTCTCTCCAGAGACTATGAAAGCAAGAAGGTCCTGGGCTGATATCATACAGACCCTAAGAGAACACAAATGCTACCCCAGGCTATTATACTCAGCAAAACTCTCAATTACAATAAAAGGAGAAAGCAAGATATTCCATGAGAAAATAAAATCTACACAATATTTTTCTCCACATAAGCCCTACAAAGGATAATAAATGGAAAACTTCTACACAAAGAGGGAAACTACACCTTAGAAAAATCAAGAAAGTAATCTTTCAACAAAACTGAAAGAAGATAGCCACATGCACAGAATTCTATCTCTAATAACAAAAATAACAATTACTTTTCCTTAATATCTCTTAATATCAATGGACTCAGTTCTCAAATAAAAAGACATAGACTAACAGACTGATTACATAAACATGACCCAACATTTTGCTACATACAGGAAACCCACCTCAGTGACAAAGACAGATACTACCTCAGAGTAAATGTCTGGAAAACAATTTTTCAAGGAAATAGTCCCAAGAAACTAGCTGGAGTAGCCATTCTAATATCTAGTAAAAGTGATTTTCAACCTAAAGTGATCAAAAAAAAAAAATAAGGAGGGACACTTCATACTCATCAAAGGTAAAATCTACCACGACGAACTCTCAATTCTGAATATCTATGCTCCAAATGCAAGGGCATCCACATTCATAAAAAAAACTTTACTAAAGCTCAAAGCACACATTGCACCTCAAATGATAATAGTGGAAGACTTCAACACCACATTCTCTGCAATGGACAAATCATGAGAACAGAAACTAACAGAGACACAGGGAAACTAACAGAAGTTTTGAAAGAAATTAATTTAACAGATATCTATAAAACATTTTATCTTACAACAAAAAGATATACCTTCTTCTCAGCACCTCATGGTACCTACTCAAAAACTGACCATATATTTGGTCACAAAACAGGCCTCAACAGATACAAGAAGATTGAAATAATTCCATGTATCCTACCAGATCACCATGGACTAAGGCTGATCCTCAGTAACAAGATAAACAATCAAAAGCCCACACGCTCACGTTAGCTGAACAACACTCTACTCAATGATAACTTAGTCAAGGAAGAAATAAAGAAAGAAATTAAAAACTTTTTAGAGTTTAATGAAAATGAAGCCACAACATAACCAATCTTATGGGACACAATGAAAGTAGTCCTAACAGGAAAACTCATAACTCTGAGTGCCTCCAGAAAGAAATTGGAGAGAGTACACTAGCAGTTTGACAGTACATCTAAAAGCTGTAGAACTAAAAGAAGCAAATTCACCCAAGAGGAGTTGAAGGCAGGATATAATCAAACTCAGTGTGAAATCAATGAAATGGAAACAAAAAGAACTATACAAAGAATCAACCAAACCAGGAGCTGGTTCTTCAAGAAAATCCACAAAATAGATAAGCCATTAGCCAGAATAACTAGAGGGCACAGAGACAGTATCCTAATTAACAAGATCAGAAATAAAAAGGGAGACATAACCACAGACACTTAGGAAATCCAAAAAATCACGAGATCCTACTACAAAAGCCTATACTCAACAAAACTGGAAAACCTGGATGAAATAAACAATTTTCTAGTCAGATACCAGATGCCAAAGTTAAATCAAGATCAGATAAACTATCTAAACAGTCCCATATCTGCTAATGAAATAGAAACAGTCATTAATACTCTCCCAACCAAAAGAAAAGCCCAGGACCAGATGGGTGTAGTGCAGAGTTTTATCAGACCTTCAAGGAAGACCTAATACCAATACTTCTCAAACTATTTCACAAAATAGAAACAGAAGATACTCTACCCAATTCTTTTTATGAAGCCACAATTACTCTTATACATAAACCACACAAAGACTTAACAATGAAAGAAAATTTCAGACCAATTTCCCTATGAATATCGATGCAAAAATATTCAGTAAAATTCTTGCAAACTGCATCCAAGAACACATGATATGATCATCTATCATGATCAAGTAGGCTTCATCCCAGGGATGCAGGGATGGTTAAATATACAGAAATCCATCAATATAATCCAGTATATAAAC
Organism: Mastomys coucha; assembly: GCF_008632895.1. Taxonomy (NCBI): domain Eukaryota; kingdom Metazoa; phylum Chordata; class Mammalia; order Rodentia; family Muridae; genus Mastomys; species Mastomys coucha. The sequence continues at coordinate 32,348,541 of NW_022196900.1, read as the reverse complement.
AAACTCAAAGGAAAATAAATATGATCATTTCATTAGATGTTGAGAAAGCATTTTACAAAATCCAACATCCCTTCATGATAAAAGTTTTGGAAAGATCAGGAATTCAAGGCCCATACCTAAACATGGTAAAAACAATATACATCAAACCAATAGCCAACATCAAACTAAATAGAGAGAAACTTGAAGCAATCTCACTAAAATCAGGGACTAGACAAGGCTGCCCACTCTCTCCCTACATATTTAATGTTGTACTTGAAGTCCTTGCCAGAGCAATTAGACAACAAAAGGAGATCAAAGGGATACGAATTGGAAAGGAAGAAGTCAAATTATCACTATTTGCTGATGATATGATAGTATACTTAAGTGACCCAAAAAATTCCACCAGAGAGCTCCTAAACCTGATAAACAACTTCAGCAAAGTAGCTGGATATAAAATTAACTCAAGCAAATCAGAGGCCTTCCTATACACAAAGGATAAACAGGCAGAGAAAGAAATTAGGGAAACAACACCCTTCACAATAGTTACAAATAATATAAAATACCTCGGTGTAACTCTAACTAAGCAAGTAAAAGATCTGTATGAAAGAAGTACAAGTCTCTGAAGAAGGAAATCGAAAAAGATCTCAGAAGATGGAAAGATCTCCCATGTTTGTGGATTGGCAGGATTAATGTACTAAAAATAGCCATCTTGCTGAAAGCAATCTACAGATTCAATGCAATCTCCATCAAAATTCCAACTCAATTCTTCACAGTCTTAGAAAGAGCAATTTGCAAATTCATCTGACATAACAAAAAAACCCAGGATAGCCAAAACTATTCTCAACAATAAAGGGACCTCTGGTGGAATCACCATCCTGAACCTTAAGCTGTACTACAGAGCAATTGTGATAAACCATTCTCAACAATAAAAGAACTAGTGGAATCACCATCCCTGACCTCAATCTGGCTCAACTGGTAGTTAGCATTTCAATGTAAATCAATCCATTTTAATCTCCTTGTACAAAGCTTAAGTTCATGTGAGTCAAGGACTTGTACATAAAACCAGATATAATGAAACTAATAGAAAAGAAAATGGAGAAGAGCCTGAGTACATGGGCCCAGGGGAAAATTTCCTGAAGAGAACACTAATAGCTTATGTTCTAAGATCAAGAATTGACAGCAGAGACTGAAGGAAGGGCAAGCCAGCCTAAATATAGTTATCTCCTGAGAGGCTCTGGCAGTACCTGGCTAATACAGATGTAGAGGCTCACAGCCATCCATTGAACTGAGTACAGGGTCCTCAATGAAGGAGTTAGAGAAAGGACCTATGGAGCTGAGGGGTTTGCAGCCCCTTAGGACAAACAACAATATGAACTAACTAGTACAGGGTCTCAACCACTAACCAAGGACTGCACATGGAGGGGTCTGATTGTTCTGGCAGCATGTGTATAGTAGAGGATTGCAAATTCGATCATCAATAAGAGGAGAGGACCTCGGCCCTATGAAGGTTCTGTGCCCCAATATAGGGGAATGCCAGGGCCAATAAGTGGGAAAGGGTGGGGTGGCAGGCATGGGGAGGGGGAGGCAACAGGGGTTTGTTTTTGTTGTTTTTGTTTGTTTGTTTGTTTGTTTTTTGGAGGGGAAACTGGAAAAGGAGAAATTTACATGTAAATGAAAATATCTAATAAACAAAAAAGAATTGACAAATGGGACCTCATAAAATTGCATAGCTTCTGTAAGGCAAAAGACATTGTCAAGAATACAAAATGGCAACCAATAGATTGGGAAAAGACCATCTTATATCTGATAGAGGGCTAATATCCAATATATACAAAGAACTCAATAAGTTAGATTCCAGAGAGCCAAATAACATTATTAAAAAATGGGGTACAAAAATGGGGTACACAGCTAAACAAAGAATTTTCAACTGAGTAATATCAAATGGCTGAGAAGCACCTAAAGAAATGTTCAACATCCTTAGTCATCAGAGAAATGCAAATCAAAACAACTTTGAGATTCCACCTCACACTAGTCAGAATGGCTAGGATAAAAACTCAGGTGACAACAGAAGCTTGTGAGATTGTGGAGAAAGAGGAGCACTCCTTCATTGCTGGTGGGACTGTAAGCTGGTACAACCAGTATGGAAATAATTTTGGTGGTTCCTCAGGAAATTGGACTTAGTACTACCTGACGACCCAGCAATTCCTCTCCTGAACATATACCCAGAAGATGCTCCAACATGTAATAAGGACACATGCTCCACTATGTTCATAGCAGCCTTATTTATAATAGCCAGAAGTTGAAAAGAACCCAGATGTCCCTCAACAGAGGAATGGATACAGAAAATGTGGTACATTTCCACAATAGAGTTTTATTCAGCTATTAAAAACAATGAATTATGAAATTCTTTGGGAAATGGATGGATCTGGAGAATATCATCCTGAGTGAGGTAACCTAATCACAAAAGAACACAGTGATAAGTGTATATTAGTACAGAAGCTCGTAATACCCAAGATATAATCCACAAATCATAAGAAACTCAAGAAGAAGGAAGACCAAAGTGTGGATACTTCGATCCTTCTTAGAAGAGGGACAAAATACTCATGGAAGGAATTGCAGAGACAAAATGTGGAGCAGAGACTAAAGAAAGGACAATCCACAGACTGCCCCTCTGGGGGTCCTTCTCATATACAATCACCAAACGTAGACACTATTATGGATGCTAGCAAGTACTAGGTGACAGGAGCCTGATATAGCTGTCTCCTGAGAGGCTCTGTCAAAGCCTGACTAATACAAAAGTAGAGGCTCACAACCATCCTTTGGATTGAGCACAGTGTTCCCATGGAAGAGGCTAGAGAAAGGACCGAAGGAGCTGAAGGGGTTGGCAGCCCCATAGGAGGAACAATAATACGAACTAATCAGTACTCCGAGAGCGTCCAGGGACTAAACCACCAACTAAAGAGTACATATGGTGGGACTCTTCGCTTCAGATGCATATGTAGCAGAAGATGGACTAGTTGTTCATCAATGTAGAGGCCCTTGATCCCGTGAAGACTTTATGCCCCATTAAGGGGAATGTCAGGGCCATGAAGTAGGAGAGGGTGAGTTAGTGAGCAGGAGGAGCAGGGAGGGGATAGGGTTTTTTTTTTTTGTTTTTTTTGTTTATTTTTTTGTTTGGAGGGGAATCCAGGAAAGGTTATACCTCTTTATTTACATTTGAAATGTAAATAAAGAAAATATCTAATAAAAAATTAAATAATAAAAAAATTGTTACCTTCAGTAAATAAGTTCTTTTTTGACTTTTGAATATATTATGAGTCATTAGGAATGTATGATGATCAATAAACCAAATATGCTGTAAGATTTTAATTGATTTGCAAACTTTAATCTAAGTCAACTATCCACCTAAAATGGAGATGGTCTAACCCAATACCTGAAAAAAAGGTCCGGAAAACTTTGTAATCCTTCTAAATGGTCTATCTTGTCTATCTAAAACCAATGGAAAGTGAAGAGTAAAATTTACTGACATCTTATGTTTGTCTGGGCCAAATATTTTACTTCAAATTGCATTTGATTCCATTGTAAACATGAACAGTTTGAACTGGCTGGTTCAATTATATAAATATTAGTTGATATTTGCAAATATTTTGGATGTCTAATTCACTACATCCAAGATAATACAATAGGGAAATAAATGATATATATCCTTAATAGAACTCATCATTACAAAGAAAAAAACCACAAATTTTAAAATATTAAACATGGTAAATTTTGTGAATTAAATAATGAAAGTAATACTCCTAAGAAGCTCTTTCTGAAGAAATTCATATAAAAGGCCTTTATTTCAAGTTACACTAAGTTGAAACCTAAAAGTAGTAAGGAGTCTACCATGTTAAGTATGTTTCAGGAGTCTAAAATGGTAGCATAAGACTTTAATCCTAGTACTTAGGAAGTTTGAGACAATAGGCTTTTGAGTTCAAGGCCAGCTCAGACTACATAGCAAGATCCTGTTTTCAACAAGATTCTAGACACAAGGCACAAATGAATAGATATGTACAAAGGTTATAAAGCAGCGATAAGAAGACTATGAATATTGAAGAATCTGACATTTGTTTAGCCTAGATGGAATGAAATGAGCAAAGAACATAGAGGCACATAGTAAAATTGGGCAGATAATTTTCCCATTGCAGTGAAAAATCACCACAGATTTAGCATTGTCAAAACACTATCCATTTACTCTCCTGGGTCTACTAGATTCATGATGAAGAAATGATTAGAAGAAAAAAGTAAAATGTAGAAAATTACCATGGTAATCAAGCAAAATGTCACCAATGCTGGTATGATTTTAATAGTGATTATGTGGAAACATGTAGGGATATATTTTATATTTAATGTGACAGGAGCAAAAAAAAAAAGAAAAAAGAAAGGAAGAAAAATGCAATGATAACTACCTGGCTTTTAAAAATGTGCTCAAAATATGCATAGGAGAAAAAACAGCTTCAAAATATGGTGCTAAAAATGAGACATTCACATTTAAAAGAATGAAGCTAGATCTGTATCTTTCACACTGTATGGAAATCAATTCCAAATGTATCATAGACTTTAATTTAGTACTTGAAATCCTAGACATGCTGGAAGAAAAATTAAGGATAAGATATAAACATAGACAAAGACTTTCTGTACAGGCCTCTATACACTTGGGAAATATGGCCAGTAATTGACAATTGTGTTTCATGAAATGGAAAAGCTATACAACAAGAAAAACAATTAATCAAGTGAGGATAAGACTTACAGAATGTGATAAAAATTAGCCATCCACACATCTGATTGAGATATGTAGACAGAAGTGAATAGATGGAGATTTTTATATGTCTAGAATATACAGAGAACTCAATAAGCCAAAGAAAAAACTAACCAACCAAATCAATTAATGGATTGTGAAATGAGTGTGGTTCTTAAATGATGAATTGCTCACAGTCAATAAACACAAAGAGTTCAACTTAGTTTTGGAGAAATGTAAATTAAAACTGAATTTGCATTCCATGTCACCTCAGTCACAGTAGCAATCACTAAACAAACAGATGAAAACAGATGCTGGAGTGGATGTAGACTAAAGGAACCCATTTGCAATGCTGGTGAGAATGTCAAAAACTAAAATTAGACATCATTTGATCCAACCTTGCTACTCTTGTGTATCTTACTGTAGGAATACAAATTAGGACATCATAGTGATATTTGTGCATCAATATTTACCTTAGCAATATTCACTATAGCCAAATTGTGGAACCAACAAAGGGAATCAAGACAATCTGGTTTGCAGACATAGTAGAAGCTCTTTCAGCCATAAAAAAGAAGAAAATTATGTAGTGTGTAGGAAAATACAGATAATTAGATACTGATGTATTAAGCAGATTGAGTGAGTTTTCCAGAAGACAAATATCACATTTTCTCTTCTTTGTTAGTTCTAAATTTTGAATAAATACATAAAACCATATGTGTACATGTGGCATGAAAACAGCTGTGAAATTGTCTATAAAATCAACGTGGACTAATGGGAGAGAAGAGGCCAAAGAAGGAGGAAGATGGTGGAGAATAGGAAAGATAGCCAACAGAATACTATGCACTTATGTAAAGTTGTCCCTATGTGACAGAGCACCATGAAACTGAAAAACAAAACAAAACAAAACAAAACAAAACAAAAAAACTGAACAGTATAAAAAAGGTAAAGGTGGTTCAGTTTATTTTGAAAAGTGGTTAAACAAAGATAAAAGGTTTAGCGACATAGTAAAGATTCATTTGGTGCAAATTAAATTGTTTACAATGAAATACAAATACATTCTTTTAACTTAGAGCTAGATTTAGATATAGAGAGATCAGTGGAAAACAATTTGCATTAATCAATATTATTTGACAATCCAGTCAACCACTGAAAACTGTTTCTTTAAATTAAGATAATACCTACCAGTGTAATTTATAATATTATTGTATAAAGCTCATACTAGATAATGTATGCCTATACACTTCAAGCATCCACAGAAATAACAAATGTATAAATACATGTGGGTAAATAATAGATTTTTTTTAAAAAAAAGTATGTACTTCATACTTCATGCATGTGAACCTCTACTGTCTATATGCTCAGATACACCTGTCATTTGTCAACTTGTCTATACCATCCCTGAGTTATATCCATGAGAATTCCTCTCGTTTGAGTCTATGCTGTATAACTGCTTTTTTTTAAACTTTTATTGCATTATGATGAGAAAAGTTACATGATTTCAATTTATCTGAATTTG
>NW_022196900.1:32314678-32340293 GCF_008632895.1 Mastomys coucha | reverse complement strand
TTTTGCTTTTTGCATTTTCTTTGACTGTTGTGTCTATGTTTTCTAAGGTGTCTTCTGCCCCTGAGATTTTCTCTTCTATCTCTTGCATTCTATTGGTGATGCTTGCATCTATGGCTCCTGGTTTCTTTCCTAGTTTTTGTATCTCCAGGATTGTCTCTCTTTCTGATTTCTTTATTGTTTCTATTTCCATTTTTAGATTCTGGATGATTTTGCTCATTTCCTTCCTCTGTTTGATTGTGTTTTCCTGTAGCTCTTTAAGAGAATTTTGTGTTTCCTCTTTATGAGCTTCTAGCTCTTAACCTGTGTTCTCCTGTATTTCTTTGAGGGTGCTATTTATGTCCTTCTTAAGGTCCTGTATCATCATCATGATAAGTGATTTTCTATCTGAATCTTGCATTTCCGGTGTGATTGTGTGTCCAGGACTTGCTATGGTGGGAGAATTGCATTCTGATGATGGCAAGTAACCTTGGTTTGTGTTGTTTATTTTCTTATGCTTGCCTCCTGCTATCTGGTTAACTCTAATGCTACCTGCCATTGCTAAATCTGACTGGAGCCTGTCCTTCCTGTGATCCTGGTTGTGTCAGAACTCCTCAGAGTCAAGCTGTCTCTGTGATCCTGCGATTCTGGGATCCTGGGATCTTGGGCTTGTTAGATCACCTGGGAGTGTGTCTTTCTCTGCTTGTTGTGGGCCTGGCTGCAGAGTTTGTACCCAAGGTCTGCTCAGAACACTAACCCAGATAGCCTGGAAAGAACCAGAGTCACTAGGCTGGTGGAGTTCCTAAATGCCTCGTCCCACTAGTCCCAGTTACTCCCAGTGTTGAGACAGATGTTGGTTCCTGCTCACCTCTGATCCTGGGTGTGTCAGAGCACCTGGGAGTGGAGCTTCCCCTGGGTGTTGTGGCACTGGCTGCAGATCTTGTGACCAAGGTCTCTGATCCTGGGTGTTTCAGTGTGCCTGGGAGTTGAGCTTCCTCTGGGTATTGTGGGACTGTATAACTGCTTTTTAAATTACTTCTGATCATGTGATTTTATTTTGGCTTGTTTTATTTCACATATAGTTTAATTTTCTTTCTTTCTTTTTTTTGCAATTTCATATGTTTATTTACCAATTGAGGACATGTAATGTACTAGACTATTTCAATTTGGATTACATTAGTAAACAAGGCAAGAATATTTTCCTCTAAGTTCTGTAGTCCCTTAAATCAGTGTTCTGATTCCTGGTATTACACTTGTGTCACATCAGTGAGAACTAAACTTCTTAGCTATAATTTGTCCCATTTCCACTGATATACACAGTCTTTTAAAATTACAGTTTTAAAATTAGCATACAGAGCAATGGGTTTAGTTATAGCATTTTCATAAATATGTGTCATTACACTTTGTTCCAACTCACTTTCTCTGTCCTCCTCCATTCCCTCCTCCATGCCTTCTGTGCTGCAGCTTGCTAGTGCCACCTCTCCCTTCAAATGTCTTCTTTCATGTCACGTGTATATAACTCATTAAATCTTCATTCCTTACAATAATGTTCTTAACTTTGATGATTCCCCTTCTTGTTTCATGATCTACATTCACTAATATATGTATAATCTTAAATATAGTTTCCATAAAAAAACTAAAACACAGAATATATTTTTCTGCCTCTAATTTATTTAATATAGTAGTACCAATTCCATGAATTTTTCTGAAAAAAAATTTGATTTTTCTTTGCAGCTAGAGAAAATTCCACTGAGAATGCAATTCTGTTATGTATATATACCACATTTTCTTTATTCTGTGTGGATTAACATGTGGTTTGACTCGATGTCCCATATTGTGTCTTTTGGGTCTTGATTTTGAATTTGCTATGTTGTTTGGAGTTTTTATTGGTTCACACCTATTTCTGTAGAGTCCTAAGATCAATAAGCATAAAATCATGATCCCTACACATAGAGATAATTTAACTTCCTAGGGTGGTATAAAAGGTATATCTGAGGGTGGTCCTGAGCATTTTGTGGAAAGAGCAACCAAAATAATTGTCAAAGTTCACTAGTGCATGTCAAATGATGATATATTTTAGATATTCAATAGCTATCTTCTTTTTAGTTGAGTTTGTAGGCAAGTATTCTTTCTAGTGCATCACCTCCCTTTTCTATCATAGTAAGGGACAAAAATCCCCAAGTAAAAAGAACAAGTATTTTCTGTGAGAAGTTTCTAGCTATATAAATAACTCTTCTCTGACCTCTGAATATCATTCTTTCAGTAAGATACAAAGCCATCTTTGATGTTCCAATAACTTCTGATGGTTTAGTCCTATTCCCACAGGGCTCTCTCAAACATCTTCTGTAGGCCTAACCAATCTTTATGGGGGTCACTTGGCTAAAGACAGTATTAACATTATGAAGAGATAGAGTAAGTTTCTATTTTAAATGGCACCTGTAAGTGATCAAGGATAAAAGCAAAATCTGGAGAACCTGTCATTGAAGCAGAAATTGTTTGTCTTTATGTCTATGTATGCAATAGATTTGACTAGTTTGGGCTCCTTCAAAATCCAGTTAAAGACAAATTTTGTCATTAATTTGGTTCATAGAAATGGTGACATTTGCAAAACAATCTTCATCTTAGTAGTGATATCTTTTGGAAGTAAAAGTCAAAGTATTATCAATTAAATACTAAATTTATCAAAATAAGTTTGTTGTTTTTTTATTTTTCTGTTTGATTGATTTGTTATTTACTTAAGAATCATCATGACTAAGGTCCCAATAACCAACTGATGGGAACCATTACTCTGAGGGATTCTGGATGTGACCTAAAATGTTAACCTGATTAAAACTCAAAACAGACAAGTTTCTCAATTTAGGTTAGTGTAGGGAAAAGGTGATAGGAAAGATGGCACAGGCAGAGTGATGGGATGCCCTTCGAATTCTTATAATATAACTGCTAAGGTAGAGCACATTTCCTTTGCACCTTCTCCATGGTAATTATCCCCAGAGTAAAGGACAGGATCTGTTTGCATTCCTTTTCACTTTCACCTTTCCATCTTTGTAGACATGTAATGATAATTTGGAATGTCTATAATAACTGTAAATAAGCTTGTACATATAATTTTAATTACATATGTAAAGTTTTTAAGATATAAGGGTGATCCACATATTTGAAGACTTATTATTCTAAGGATACCATACTACAAATGGTAGATGCATGTAAAAATAGATTTTCCTAAGATACTTTCCATAATAACAATTTGAAGGCCTTTGATTAAGGGTTAATCTGTATTGCTGTGAAAGTTAGGAAAACTAGCCTCTCTTTAGCAGAACTTGCTTGGGGAATATAACTTTGAATACTAAACATTTGGTCTTTGTTTAGTCATTAAATAATATAATGAAGTAAAAACATGAGCTTGACATGTTTCTATTCTAGAAAATATATTCAGATCAACCACTGTTCCTGTCATCATCTGCTGGGACATCTGGCAGTCTTCACAAGATGGGAGCTCCCTTCTGAAGTTGCTTCATTACCATCAAGAGATTGAATCTCAGCTTAGTATCCTCACGTTTTGCTAGAACTAGGGATAGATACACTTACTTTAACCTAAGTCAAACTTTTGACTTAGAATATTGGTGCTAGAAATCATAGTTCTTGTGCTCTTGAACATAGAGCAATTGTGCTCTTAAGCAAAATTGTACAAAAAGCCACACTATAATCATAAGGAAGATATCTACAGAATGAATCAAGTATGATTGGCTTCAGATAAAGATGAGCCAATACATGAAGCTGCAAAGAAAAATAGTTTTATGAAAAGCACAGTAACTGATGTAGTTACAGTATTAGATCCATGTCCACATTAAGGTTATAATCTCACTGCACACATGACCAATGTACCAAGCAAAGCACACACTAGTCAGGATGTTTTTTTTTTTTTTCCTTCTGATTCTCTTTATTCAATCTGCAGTGATAACCATCCCTTTCTTGAGGACAATTTTTCGTTTGATAAATCACTAGAAAATGTTTGCAACTAGTCCAAGGTAGAAAGTCATCTTCAGAATCAAGTATATTACCATTACTATCCATTTGAGATAAAAACTGAACTTTCAGTTAAAAAACCCCTTGCATTTTTACATGCCTTCTAGAAAGTACCAAGTTCAATGCACTATTCCATGAAAAAGTGTGCTCCTATCTCTTTTGCCAGAGCAGCAGCATCCTGGATAATGATGGCTTGTTGCATGGCATTATAAGGAACTGTCTATCCTCATAAATCAACACTTTTTCTGTGCTGCCTCCCTTATAGCTAAGCATTTGTGTGAGACATGCTCCTCCTTCTGATAAATTTGTTATTATAAATTTGGCAAGCAATAGTAATGTACTAATAAAAAACATCATGCTTCTAGAAATGATGGAAAATAAACATCACCAGGGGAATAATGTTCCCATTCATAAAGGTGTTTATACTAATAGGGCTGAGTAGAAGAAAATTATTTATTTGAAACCGAAACGTTTGTCTAAATGATAAATGTCACCTCAGCTTCACATCAGAGTTTGTAAAAGACAGCATCTCTATGTATTTTCATTTTCTCATTAAGAAAAAAAGTAGGTTGGTGAGGTCAGTGAACTGAGTAGAAGAAAAAACATGTATGAAAGATTTCCAGAAAGTGCCAGGGCCCACTGATCACAAATCCAGCTGTTCTCAGGAAACAGTCTAAGGGCTAACAGCAGATTTTTGGCCAATGGCCTGTCTATTGCTGTTTTCACATAAGTACTTCCACATCTAAGTAAAATACTTTGTTTGTTTTTTAACTCCTATCCAAATTTTATTTTTCTGAAAGGAACACAACAAAGGTATACATTCATTCATGTTTTCCTTGCAGTGCTGAGGTTTGAAGCTTTCAAATGCTAGACCACACACCTCTCACCTAGAAATAATCATTCAGTCATCAATATGGCTGGCCAATCCTTTGAATTCTGCCAGGTCCTTGGACCAAGCACTTAACAACCTTGGGGACTGGTTCAGCATCAAACAGAATACTCTTTGAGAGACTTGCTTGTACTCCACAGACCAGAGATGAAAAGACACTGGCACCCAGGGATCAGGCAAATACTTTCTGTTCCTGATTTTATCATCCTCCATTCCAAGCCTGGTCTCAGACATTAACAAATTTTCATGGATTTTGCTTAGTTCAACTAACCTGTGTCTTTTGACTGGGGAGTTGAGGTCATTAATATTTAAAGTTATTATTGGAAGGAATATTGATTACTATTATTGTTGTTGTTACTGTTTTGTGTTCTTAGTCCTCCTTTGTATTTTAGTAGTCACAGCTTCATTGACTTAATCCTATAGTCTCTTAGCTATACTTACTTCTCCTTCATCCCAGGACTCTCTGCAAGGATGTTTTAGTGGCCGTGAATTGCTTTAGCTTGTACCATGAAAAGTTTTACTTTTTACTTCTACTACAGCAGATAGTTTTGCTTGGTCCAGTAGTCTAAGTTAGCATCTGTGATCCTTTAGAACTTGAAATGTATTGCTTCAGGATCTTCTGGCTTTTAGAGGTTTCATGCAGAACTCAGCTGTTATTCAGGTGGGTTTTCCTTTGTATTTATTGACTTGTAGATTTTCTGTTGCAGCTTTTAATGCTCTCCTGTCTTTATTGTTTCCTCTATAATATGGAGCAGGGAGTTAGTTTTCTTATCTTGTCTATTTGGTGTTCTATGTGCTTCCTATATCTATATGGGTATATCTTCCCTGAATTGGAGAAATTTTTCTTCTATGATCCCACTGAAGATCTGATATATGCCATTGATCTGGGATTTTGGTCCCCATTCTTACCTACAATTTGGACATCCTTTGCTTGAGTGTTCCAATGTCTCTATTTTATTTTCAATTTCTGGTATTCTATCCTCCTTGGTATTCTATTTGTAATTCTTTCCCCAGAGTTGTTTAACTAGATTATTGAGTTTTTGAATTTTGCCTTCATTTCAGTATATCTACCTTCAATGTTTTTCTTTATTAAATTGAATCCTTATTGAATTTTCAAATCCTGACTTATCTTTATAATTTCATTCATCTTTATCATTATATTTCCTTGGATGTAACTCAGGTGTTTACTAATATACTAAATAATTGATCTGTTTGTTCATATCATTTTAAAATATGAACTCTCTGGTAAAATTTACTATTGAACTTTAAAATAGTGTGTTCTGGGCTTCATCAAATATCTCCCGTTGGAAACATATCTAAAAGACTAATGAACGTTGGGGGGATAGTCCATTTTGGATTTTCATAGTGTTTGTGTTTTGGTAATGTGACCTGGGCATGAGTAAGTACGTATATCTAATGTGAAATTCTGTCCTTTCTCAGGCTATACTGGGGCAGGAGCTTCACACCTGGTGCTAGATCTAAGATTGCAGGAATGATGATGGTGGCTGAGGTTGTGGGGAGCCTGTCTGACTCTGCCAGTGAATAGACTGTGCATGTGCAGCAAGATCTAGGAATGTGAAGATGCTGTTGCTGGGCAATGTTCTGGGGAGCTCACCAGGCAAAACTGGAGCTGTATGACAGGAACCATGCCTTGGGAGCACAGGGATGGTGTAAGTAGGCATGGTTTGGGGGAATTCACCGAACAAAGCTGATAAAGAAGCTGTGTGACTAGAGCTAGGTCTGGGACTATGGGCATGACACTGGTGGGTAAGGTTTTGAAGAGCTCCCTGTGTGAGGCCAGAACAGTGGTGTTAGAGCTTGGCTTAGAAGTGTGAAGATGATGTGAGCAGCCTTGGTTCTGGTGTGTATAGCCTCACCAAGGTAGTCCAGTACTGAAGATGAACCACCAGAGCTAGGGCTAGGAGAGTTGGGATGGGATGGATGGGGAATGCTATAGGCTCCTTAGTGTCTCAGCTTGAGCAATACAGCAAGAAAAAGCACAAAAGGATAAAAGTTGGAAAGGAGGAAATTAAAATATCTCTATTTACAGACATGATTTTATAAGGAAAAAGCACATAGAATCCAAGAAAGTGTTTTCTGTATCTGGTAAAAAAGCTTCAATAAAAATTCAAGATGCAAAAGCAGTATGCGAACAAGAAATTGTTTTAAGAAAGAAAACATGAAAAACATCACATTCCCAATAGACTCAAAAACAAAATTAAGGAGGTAACTTCTATAAGAAAAATGTTGTTATGATGAGAAAAGGAAATTGAAGAAAATACTCAATTATGGGAAGACTTCCTATGTTTCAATAATGGCAGAATTAATATTGTGATGATAACTCATAACAAAAGTAATTTCTAGGTTCAATGCAATACATATCAAAATTTCCACATCTTTCCCCCAGGACTTTTTTCTTTTTTATGAGAGAAAATAATCCTAAATTTGGTATGAAAATACAAGATACCTCAAATAGCCAAAACAACACAAAAAGAATACAAGAGACATTATATTATCTGATCTTAAATGGTATAGTACTAATGCATAGAGAGGAAGACATTCTGCTTCTTGCACAAAGAAAGACACCTATGCCAAGGCAATATAATAGAAATCCCAGGAATAAGCATACCCTGATATGAACACCTAATTTTTAGCAAAAGTGTCAAAAAACATACACTGAAAAATAGAAATGGTGCCCGAAAACCTGGATATCCAATTGCATTTTTGCTTTTATTTTTAAAGCATTGTCATAGACATCTAAACAATGTAAAATGGCTCCACCAGTGGCAGTTGTCATCCCATCATGTCTGTGTCTCCTGTATTTGGGAGTCACACACATATCTCAAATATACTGAAGTTTGCTTCCCTATTATATTTGACTTCTTGGCAGATGAGTCCCAAGAGGAGATATGTTGAACATTTCAAATCTGCTTAGAAGAAAATACCAGCATTCCTTTAAACAACATCAGCAGTAGTAAATGATCGTTGGGTGCTGTCCTTTTTACCTTGGTTAATTTCTATCCTGTGATCAATATAATTGAAAGATGATTCATTTGTTTATAATACAATCTCTTCATCAAGTAGTAAAGTATAAAATTCCTCCTACAATTTCTGTAGCATATGTTTATTTTCAATTTTTATATTCTTTTACAAACAGAAGTTCTTGAATATTTAAAGAACACACACACACACACACACACACACACACACACACACACACACCCCTTCATAAACAGAATATGTGTAGAATCACAGCAGTACTAGATGATTAGGAGATGATGAAAGAATAAAAAAGAAGCAAAGATGTTTATGTCTAAAAGCAGGATATAATATGTATTTTACTCCCTGTTGTCATAAAATATTCTGAAAAAAAGGAACTTAAGGTATACAATGAATTCTAAGTGGTATCAGTCATAGTAGAAAGTCAAGTTGTCAGGAGGTTGAAACAGGAGCCACATTGTATCTATAGTCCTAAGAAGACTTCTTTACAATACAATCTTTCCCCTGAGTATTAATGTCTTCTGTTTGAATATCAGTTCTTTTCTCTGGAGGTTGGAATACTTATTTAAAAGAAAATACCAGAATTTCCTTAAATAACAAGCTCAATAGGAAATATGTTGTATCTTCAGTTACCATAGTCAAGAAAATCCCTCACAGGCATCTCAGAGGTCTGTTTTCCAGGCGACTCTAGTTTCTGTAAAGTTGACATTATACTCTTCTTCTTCTTCTTTTTTTTTTTTAGATGTTTTCTTATTTGCAATATCTCCTTTCACAGGTTCCCGTACCAAAAACAAAAAAATTTAAAACAATTCCCTGTTTCCTCCCCCTCCTCCTGCTCACCCTCCCACCCTCCCACCCCCTACACTGGGGCATAGAACTTTCACAGGGCCAAGGGCCTCTCCTCCCATTGATGACTAACTTGGCCATCCTCTGCTATACGCATGCTGCTGGAACCATGAGGCCCCCTTTGTACTCTTTGGTTGGAGTTTTAGTCCCTGGGAGCTCTGAGGGTACTAGTTAGTTCATATTGTTGTTCGTCCTAAGAGGCCACAAATCCTTCAGCTCCTTGGGCTCTTTCTCTAGCTCCTTCATTGGGAATCCTGTACTCTGTCCAATGGATGGCTGTGAGCTTCTACTTCTGTATTAGTCGGATACTATCAGAGCCTCTAAGGAGACAGCTATCTCAGGCTCTTGTCATCCAGAACTTAATGGCCTCCCCAATAGTATCTAGATTTGATGATTGAATATGGGAAGGATTCCCAGGTGGAGCAGTCTCTGTATTGTCCTTCCTTTAGACTCTGCTCCACAGTTAGCCTCTACAACTCCTTCCATGGGTATTTTCTTCCCCCTTTTAAGAAGGAACTAAGTATCCTCACTTTGGTCTTCCTTCTTCTTGAGTTTCTTATGGTTTGTGGTTTGAACTTTGTGTATTCCGATCTTCTAGGCTTATATCCACATATCACAGAATACATACCATGATTGTTCTTTTGTGATTGGGTTACCTCACTCAGGATGATATTCTCCAGGTCCATCCATTTCCCCAAGAATTTCATAACGCCATTGTTTTTAATCGCTGAGTAGTACTCCGTTGTGTAGATGTACAATATTTTCTGTATCCATTCCTCTGTTGAGGGACATTTGGGTTCTTTCCAGCTTCTGGCTATTATAAATAAGGCTGCTAGGAACATTGTGGGGAATGTGTCCTTATTACATGTTGGAGCATCTTCCGGATATATTTCCAGGAGTGGTATAGCTGGGTCCTCTGGTATTTCTATGTCCAATTTCCGGAGGAACTGCTAAACTGATTTCCAGAGTAGTTGTACCAGCTTGCAATTCCACCAGCAATGAAGGAGTATTTCTCTTTCGCCACAAGCTCACCAGCATCTGCTGTCACCTGAGTTCTTTATCCTAGCCACTCTGACTGGTGTGAGGTGGAATCTCAGGGTTGTTTTGATTTGCTTTTCCCTGATGACTAAGGATGTTGAACATTTCTTTAGGTGCTTCTCAGCCATTCAGTATTCGTCAGTTGAGAATTCTTTGTTTAGCTCTGTACCCCATTTTTAATAGGGTTATTTGGTTCTCTGGAGTCTAACTTCTTGAGTTCTTTGTATATATTGGATATTATCCCTCTATCAGATATACGATTTGTAAAAATCTTGTCCCAATTTGTTGGTTGCCATTTTATCCTATTGACAGTGTCTTTTGCCTTACAAAAACTTTGCAATTTTAGGAAGTCCCATTTGTCAATTCTTGATTTTAGAGCATAAGCTATTGGTGTTCTGTTCAGGAAATTTTCCCTGTGCCTATGTGCTTGAGGCTCTTCCTCACTTACTTTTCTATTAGTTTCAGTGTATTTGGTTTTATGTGGAGGTCCTTGATCCACTTGGACTTGACCTTTATACAAGGAGATAGGAATGGATCAATTAGCCTTCTTCTAATCCTAAGTGCCAGTTGAGCCAGCATAATTTGTTGAAACTGCTGTCTTTTTTCCACTGGATGATTTTAGCTCCTTTGTCAAAGATCAAGTGGCCATAGGTTTGTGGGTTCATTTCTGGATCTTCAATTCCATTCCATTGATCTACCTACCTGTTACTGTATCAATACCATGCAGTTTTTATCACAATTGCTCTGTAGTACAGCTTAATGTCTGGGATGGTGATTCCACCAGAGGTTCCTTTATTCTTGAGAATAGTTTTGGCTATCCTGGGTTTTTTGTTATGCCAGATGAATTTGCAAATTGCTCTTTCTAAGTCTGTAAAAAATTGAGTTGGAATTTTGATGAGGATTGCATTGAATCTGTAGATTGCTTTCAGCAAGATGGCCATTTTTACTACATTAATCCTGCCAATCCACGAGCATGGGAGATCTTTCCATCTTCTGAGATCTTCTTTGATTTCCTTCTTCAGAAACTTGTAGTTCTTTCATAAAGACCTTTTACTTGCTTAGTTAGATTAGTTAATACACCAAAGTATATTATATTATTTGTGACTAATGTGAAGGGTGTTGTTTCCCTAATTTCTCTCTCAGCCTGTTTATCCTTTGAGTAGAGGAAGGCCACTGATTTGCTTGTGTTAATTTTATAATCCAGCTACTTTGCTAAAGTTGTTTATCAGGTTTAGGAGCTCTCTAGTGGAACTTTGGGGTCACTAAAGTATACTATTATATCATCAGCAAATAGTGATAACTTGAATTCTTCCTTTCCAATTCATATCTCTTTGAACTCCTTTTGTTGTCTAATTGCTCTGGCTAGGACTTCAACTACAATATTGAATAGGTAGGGAGAGAGTGGGCAGCCTTGTCTAGTCTCTGATTTTTGTGGGATTGCTTCAAGTTTCTCTCAATTTAGTTTGATGTTGGCTACTGGTTTGCTGTATATTGCTTTTACTCTGTTTAAATATGGGCCTTGAATTCCTGATCTTTCCAAGACTTATCATGAAGGGATGTTGAATTTTGTCAAATGCTTTCTCAGCATCTAATGCAATGATCATATGGTTTTTTCTTTGAGTTTGTTTATAAAGTGAATTAAATTGATGGATTTCCAAATATTGTATCATCCCTGCATCCATGGGATGAAGCCTACTTGATCATGATGGAAGATCATTTTGATGTGTTCTTTGATTCGGTTTGCAAGAATTTTATAGATTATTTCTGCATCAATATTCATGAGGGGAATTGGTCTGAAGTTTTCTTTCTTTGTCAAGTCTTTGTCTGGTTTAGGTATTAGAGTAATTGTGGCTTCATAGAACAAATTGGGTAGAGTACCTTCTGTTTCTATTTTGTGGAATAGTTTGAGGAGTATTGGTATTAGGTCTTCTTTGAAGGTCTGATAAAACTCTGCACTAAACCCATCTGGTCCTGGGCTTTTATTGGTTGGTAGACTATTAATGATTTTCTATTTCCTTAGCAGATATGGGACTTTAGATCGTTGATCTGATCTTGATTTAACTTTGGTATCTGTTGTCTGTCTAGAAAATTGTCCATTTCATCCATGTTTTCCAGTTTTGTTGAGTATACGCTTTTGTAGGAGGATCTCATGATTTTTGGATTACCTCAGTGTCTGTTGTTATGTCTCCCTTTTTATTTCTGATCTTGTTAATTAGGATACTGTCTCTTTGTCCTCTAGTTAGTCTGGCTAAGGGTTTATCTATTTTGTTGATTTTCTCAAAGAACCAGGTCCTGGTATGGTTGATTCTTTGTATAGTTCTTTTTGTTTCTATTTGGTTGATTTCAGCCTTGAGTTTGAGTTTTTCCTGCCTTTGACTCCTCTTAGGTGAATTTTCTTCTTTTTGTTCTATAGCGTTCAGATGTGCTGTCAAATGCTGGTGTATGCTATCTCCAGTTTTATTTTGGATGCACTTAAAGCTACTAGTTTTCCTCTTAGGACTGCTTTCATTGTGTCCCATAAGTTTGGGTATATTGTGCCTTCATTTTCATTAAACTCTAGAGAGTCTTTAATTTCTTTATTTCTTTCTTGACCAAGTTATCATTGAGTAAGGTGCTGTTGAGAATCCTTGTGTGTGTGGGCATTCTATTGTTTAAGTTATTATTTAGGAGCAGCCTTAGTCCATGGTGATCTGGTAGGATACAAGGAATTATTTCAATCTTCTAGTATCTGTTGAGACCTGATTGTGACCAATTATATGGTCAATTTTGGAGAAGGTACCATGAGATGCTGAGAAGAAGGTATATCTTTTTGTTTTAGGATCAAAGTTCTATAGATATCTCTTAAATCCATTTGTTTCATGATTCCTATGTCTCTGTTTAGTTTCTGTTTCCATGATCTGTCCATTGCAGAGAGTGGGATATTGAAATCTCCCACTATTATTGTGTGTGGTGAAATATGTTCTTTGAGCTTTAGTAAAGTTTCTTGTATGAATATAGATGCCCTTACATTTGGAGTGTAGGGGTTAAGAATTAAAAGTTTCTCTTGGTAGATCATACCTTTGATGAATATGAAGTGTCCCTCCTTACTTTTTTTTGATCACTTTAGGGTGCAAGTTGAATTTATCGATATCAGAATGGCTACTTCACCTTTTTTTCTTGGGATCATTGTCTCGGAGAATTGTTTTCCATCCTTTTATTCTGAGGTTGTGTCTGTCTTTGTCACTTAGGTGGGTTTCCTGTATGCAACAAAATGTTGGGTCCTGTTTATATACCCTGTCTGATAGTCTATGCCTTTTTATTCGGGAGTTGAGTCAATTGATATTAATAAATATTAAAGAAAGATAATTGTTGCTTCCTGTTATTTTTGTTGTTAGAGTTGGAAATCTCTTCATGTGGCTATCTTCTTTTAATTTTGTTGGAAAATTAATTTTTTGCTTTTCCTACAATGTAGTTTCCCTCCTTGTGTTGAAATTTTCCATTTATTACCCTCTGAAGGGCTGGATTTATGGAAATATATTGTGTAAATTTGGTTTTGTCATGGAATACTTTGCTTTCCCCATCCATGGTAATTGATAGTTCTGCTGGGTATAGTAGCCTGGGCTGGCATTTGTGTTCTCTTAACGTCTGTATGACATCAACTCATGATCTTCTGGTGTTCATGGTCTCTGGAAAGAAGTCTGTTGTCATACTGATAGGCCTGCCTTTATATGTTACTTGACATTTTCCCCTCACTGCTTTTAATATTCTTTCTTTGTTTTGCACATTTGTTGTTTTGACTATTATGTGGCAGGAGGAATTTCTTTTCTGGTCCAGTCTATTTGGAGTTCTATAGGCTTCTCATATGTTCATGGACATCTCTTCCTTTTGGTTAGGGAAGTTTTCTTCTATAATTTTGTTGAAGATACTTACTGGCCCTTGGGAGTCTTCACTCTCTTCTATACCTATTATCTTTAGGTTTGGTCTTCTCATTGTGTCCTGGATCTCCTGCATGTTTTAGGTTAGGAGCTTTTTGCATTTTGAGTTTTCTTTGACTGTTGTGTCAGTGTTTTCTATGGTATCTTCTGCACCTGAGATTCTCTCTTTGATCTCTTGTATTCAGTTGGTGATGCTTGATTCTATGTTTCCTGACTTCTTTCCTAGGATTTCTATCTCTAGAGTTGTCTCTATTTGTGATTTCTTAACTATTTCTACTTCCATTTTTAGGTCCTGAATGGTTTTGTTCAGTTTCTTCACCTGTTTGGTTGTGCTTTCCTGTAATTCTTTAAGGGATTTTTGTGTTTCCTCTTTAACGACTTCTACTTGCTTACTTGTGATCTCCTGTAATTCTTTAAGGGATTTTTTTGTTTCCTCCTTAAGTGCTTGAACCTGATTACCTGTGTTCACCTATATTTCTTTAAGGGAGTTATTAATGCTCTTTTTAAATTCCTCTATCACCATCATGAGATATGATTTTAGATCCAAATCTTTCTTCTCAGGTGTTTTGGGATATCCAGGGCTTGCTGTGGTGGGAGTACTAGGTTCTGATGAAGCCATCTAGTCTTGGTTTCTGTTGGTAAGATTCGTGTGTCTGCCTTTCTCCATCTGTTGATCTCTGTATTAGATGTTCTTGCTGTCTATGGCTGGAGCTTGCTCTTCCTGTGCATCTGTAAGCCTGTGTCAGCACTTCTGGGAGATCAGCTCTCCTAAGGTAAGACCTGTGTGCAGTGAGCTGTGGATTAGTCATCCCTCCTGAGTCCTGGGTTCAGAACAAACCCTGGAGTCAGGCTTTCCACTTGTAGAGAAGGGGCAGAGAGGACTGTGGATATGCAGAACCTCCTAGGTGAAGAGGTAGTTAGAAAGGATCCTGCAGCTGGCTACCCTGCTGCTTCTGAGGCCTGTGCCTCCTGGCTAGTCCCACCTTAGAATATCACCAGAGAGAATATGGAGGTCTCACCTGAGTCTCTAAGTTGGAACTCTCCCCGAAGGCAAGCTCTCTGCTTGCAGGAAAGGGGCAGAGTGGGCTGTAGATCTGCAGAACCTCCTCCTAGGCAAAGAAGGAGGTAGGATCCTGTGCTGGCTTCACTGTTTCTTCTGAGGCCTATGCCTCCTGGCTGGTCCCGCCTCCTCCTAGGTGAAGAAGGAGGTAGAAAGGATCCTGAGCCAGCTGCCCTGCAACTTCTTAAACTGAATTAATCTGTAGTCCAACTCCCAACAATGGTCAACAGCAGCTGTGGATGGAAGTCCAAGGATCTAGCAGTTGCCCAGTCCCACAAGGCAAGCAGGCAGAGAAGAGCCATATTCTTTTTCTATCCATCATAAAGTCTCCTATTTTCAGCCTTGAAGTCTTCTGCATAGCTTTGTCAGTCTATTAGCTTAGCTGATTTTAGTGGAGCTGACTGGTAGCTGCTGGCACCTGGCCTTCAGTGTGGCACCAGACATTGTTTGATAACTTTTATTAATTGTTTGATATCAATTTTCTGTACTGTTTGTGATTTCAATATATTTTTTCAGGCCTAGACTTCATTTGATGCAGTTATTGAACCTTGCACATCTTAATCATTGACTAACTGAACATAGCTCTCTTTGTATGTACTAGGATAAGGCAGTGAGGGCTGGAGTACTTTTGGTGGGTCATGCCAAGGTGCCCTGCTGTGACTTTACACCACAATTGACCTAGTTTAAGAGGTTTATCGGGTGAGGGGTAGCAAAAGGTTCTCTCAGAATGGGAACATGAGGGAGAGATAGAGACATAGACAGAGAATGAACAAGATGGGAAATGAGGGAGAAGGAAAGCAAAGAGGAGAGAGAGGAAAAGAGAGTGGGAGAGAGAGAGAGAGAGTCACTCCTGTCACACCTGTTTGCAGAGGGTGATGATATAAGCTGCCTTTAGGTCTCTTAGGACAGGCCAGTCAAAATGCTTCATTGCTAACAGCATCTGTGTGCCCAAATCTTGAATATGCCAACTTCCTGAACTGTGGTTGGTATGAGAGTGAATTTCCATTCACATCTCCAATGATCATCCCATATGGTTTCAGGCTGAAACTAGTAAAATGCAGCTCATGTAATAAGACTCCATTGCCCATCTGCACTTTAGCTCAAATAGTATAGAAGCCATTAAAATAGCAATCTTTCATGAGACTCTAAGCCTTCAAATATGTCTACTTCCTCTGGTCATGCCTCACTTCTTCCTCTCATTATTGGTTAACCTTAGAGGGATTTTTGCCCCTTTTAGAAATGTGTCATTGCCAAAGCACTGTATTCATAAGAATTGATCTTTATATCCTGACTTTAGGGTATGAATTATTACATACATAGGAATTCATGTTACACAGGATCTATGTTGCCCCTTCTCTGAGGAATTCCTATTATGTACTGCTGGATATTAATGAACAGTCTATTGAACTCTTGTCAAATGTGAGGGTGATGGAGTTAGTATCTATGTGATATTCAGACCATGTGGGGCTTCTCTAGTTACCATATTGCTCTTTCCTGTGTGTTATTAAAAACACACACACACACACACACATATATATATATATATATATATATATTATATTTAATTAATTAAAATGAATTAAAATAATTATTTTTTTCTGAAATACTATCAAATCAGTTTTGATAACAAATCAGTTTTCTTCAAGTTCATTACCTTTACATTTTCAAATTAGTTATTGTTCAGTTGTCTGAATTGTAGCTCTTGAAAATTTTATTCTACCTATGGTTTATCTTTCCTTTTCTCTTCCTAATGTTCTGTTTTCTATGCATTATTCTCTCTCTGTTAAAGATCCAAGAATTCAATTATGTCATCAGTTCTTTCCAGAAACCAGATTTTGGGTTTATTTGTAATGATGACTTTTGTGTGTTTTAAATGATCACATTTTAAAAATTATTTATATCCCATGATATATGAAATTGGAAGTGAACCTGTCTATTTGGTCCCAACTTCCCAGCCCTAAAATAGCAGTGCCACTGGAAATGTCCTAAATGACAGTCTAGGTTCAGCTCAGGCTGGACTAAAGGATTTCTGGCAGATAGAAAAAAAGCCCACACTCAGCCTTCCTCAGGTTTCACAGGTCTGTCTGCCAGGAAGAGCCATTTTCATTATCGCCCCTTACTTCTGGCAGCTTGTACTTCTAGCTCCTTATTAAGGCATACCTGTAACATATCAAAGCCTCCATGCTAGCCCCCAGGCTGTTCTAGCTAGTCCACTTCCCCCCACCCTGCAGTCATCTGCTCTCTATAACCTAGAAGACTTTCTGCACCTTTGGTGATTGACATGAACTCCAGAGAGGTATTTAGCTTTGTTGTCTTTGGACTATCCCAAATATCTCTAGTTATATTTCTACTGTTTGAGAGATAGGCACACAGAAGTTTCATATTGCACATAAACCTTCTTTCAACTCATGGAGTGGCCACAGTTTGTGGTTTCACTGTGCCTTGCTTACCCTGTCTAGAGAGTGGGTACAACAGGGAGAATGAGAAAAGAAGAGTGAGTGGCTTCAAGGTTCTATGCAATACACAACACACTGAAAATCGAAAGAAGTGTTTATTTCAAATTGCACTGGTAACAATAAGCTTAGTAGCAATCAAATATTTAAAAATCATTATTTTCATGAGTGCATGATTTTTAGAAATAACATCTACATAGATGTCAAATGCATTGACAAAACAAAACAAAACAAAACAAAATAAAACAATTGTTGCTAGAATCTGAAGGCAGAGAAAGACCTGACTTCATGTAGTCTCCAAGGATGCGATAGGGTGTTTCCAGGAAGGAGGGAAACCATTAGAGGGGATAACATTTGAAATGTAAATAAAGAAAATATCCAATAAAAAAGAAATACAAAAAAAAAATAAAAAAGAAAAAGAAAGTAAAATCTACAATCCAGGTAAAGGAAATTATATGATGAAAGGGTCACAAAGATTAAAGGTGACAAATCGAGATACTGATAAAAGGCCAAAGAGTGTGTTAATTTGATAAAATGATCAGAGAATGGTGGCCTAGGGACACAGGCAGACACTCTAGTCTGAAGAGACTAGAAGAAGAGACAATGTACAACATAAGGTTAGCCTGTTCACAGTGCAGGCAGCATGGCTGCACTAGGACTAAGTTGTGAACTAAGAAGTTAAACATTATGACAGGAGGCCAAACAGACAGCAGTGGGACCAAAGTATTGAATGAAACACAGTGTTGTGCTAAGCAGTCCAGAAAAATGAACTCTAATAAAACATAGCCACTCTACTGGGAAACTTTTTTTTCAGTGTCTCCAGTGATCATACAAACCTTCCAATGTGCAATTAATTGTATTTCATAATGAATTAAAATGAGAAATGTGAGAACCATTTTTCTTGTATTTATAAAGCATCTCTGATGTATAATATGTACAATATTTATATCCAATGTACATAATGTTAAAGTTGACATTTATATGAAAACTCAAATCTTTGTAAAACAAAACAAAACAAAATAAAAACAAATCAAACAAACAACAACAAAAAGGTAGTCTCCAAAAGAGCTAACCACTTCCTCCGGTAGTCACATAGGAAAAGTACTTCTGAAAGGGAGGAAAGGTATTTATTTTTTTGATTGATTGATTTAGCACTGGACAAAGGTCCAAATGCCCCCACTCTTTTCCAATACTTTGCATGAATTGTGTCCTGCTAAGCTCTCTTGGTTAAGCTATGGTCTGATTGATACTTATCTTAGATCAGGCTCTGCCTTTTGCCTTGCTGGCTTCTTGAAGTCACTATCACTTCAGAACTTTTTAGAACAATTATGACAATTACTCCTGGGGGTAGGTAATGAGGGAGAGGACTGTCCTGAGATGAACAATCTGTAAGGCTCACTGTTTTTGAAATCCTGAAAATTCCTTATATTTGACAAAGGGATTGCCAGTTTTGGCTGAAAGCTTGTTAAATGAATAACACGCCTATGCATAGAGTGGAGCAAGTTCTAATTCAGAGTTCATGTGACAAAAGAGATGTGAAAAAAGTAAGTCAGAGGTACCAATCTCTGCCTTTCTTTGTGAGAATTCAATATATTATATTCAGTTTCTAGTAAGATCATGCACTTTTAGCAAAAGCTGCCTCTATACTCTTCTTACACTGAGTATTTGTGGAATATAAAATCTTCTTTGAATATGTGTAAATTATTATATATGTGCTTTTAGTACATCTATTTTATTAATCATACTCTGATCCATTTTTATTCCTCTAAAATTTTTCAAGTCACTCATTACTATTCTTAAAATTCATCATCTGATTTACTTTTTTAAGGTTGGAAAAATATGCATTTTACATGATTTAAAATATCCAAAACTATAAAAGAAATGATGTACAAAATTTTAAAATGCTAATTGATTTATCCATAAGATATAGACATTTAAATGATTGCGCTGAACAAGTTAAGCCGGGGCTGCATATTTTAATCTATACTTTCACAGTTGGTTTATTCACTCATGATTATCCACTGTTAAAATTAGTATCTTTGTTTTGGACTTGTACATGTTCTGCTGTGTTTTCAAACTTTTATTATATAAATTCATGTTATGAAAGAATATTTGTATGTATACTTATTTTTCATCTTTACTATAAATGTCATCTTACAGTTTCCTGACACCAATACCTTAACCTTGATGTTTCCTTTGTGTTTTAATGCAATATAGCTAACCATTACTTTCAACTTTTCTTCATCATCACTGCATTTTTTTTTAGCAAACAGAAATTAGCTCTATAAGGCCAAATAGATTGCTTTTTATACTAGAATTTGGTTCACTCTGAGGCTGGGTCAGACATTGGAATTTTTCTTTCTTCTATAACTTACCATTATTTAGTTTTTCACTGGATTTTCTTCAACTGTTCTTGTTGACTGATCTGAGCAATATGCATTCCATTTCCCATGTAAACCTGATAATTTACTTTTTCCAATCTATCAGCCTTTATTACTCTCTGTCTCCCTGTAATATGACACCCATATATGTCCCTATACTACATGAAATCAAAACATGATCATCCCCAGCTAGGACAGTTCCCTCAGTAATGTTATGTATTCCTTTTTTCCAGTATTTTTATTTATTTTAGTTATGTTATTTATTTTATTTATTTTTATTGGATATTTTCTCTACTTACATTTCATTTTCCCAATTTCCCTCCTTCCCAGAAACACCCTATCACATCCTCCCTCCCCCTGCTTCTATGAGGGTGTTCCTCCACCCACCCACCCATTCCCACCTCCCCATACTCCATTTCCCTACACTGGGGCATCTATCAAGCTTTCATAGGACCAAGGACCTCTCTTCCCATTAATGCGTGACAAAGCCATCCTCTGCTACATATACAGCTGGAGCCATGTGTACTCCTTTGTTGATGGCTTAGTCCCTGGGAGTTTTGTGGTGTATGATTGGTTGATATAGTTGTTCTTCCTTTGGGATTGCAAACCTGTTCAACTCCTTTAGTCCTTTCTCTAACTCCTCTTTTGGGGACCACATGCTCAGTCCAATACTTGACTGCAAGCATCTACCTCTGTATTTGTAAGGCTCTGACAGGGCCTCTCAGGAGACAGCCATAACAGGCTCTTTTCAACATGCACTTCTTGGCATACACAATAGTGTCTGGGTTTGGTAACTGTATATGGGATGTCAAAAAGTTAGACTCCAGAGAACCAAACAACCCTATTAAAAAATGGGGTACAGAGCTAAACAAAGAACTTTCAACTAAGGAATATTGAATGGCTGAGAAGCACCTAAAGAAATGTTCAACATCCTTAGTCGTCAGGGAATGCAAATCATAACAACCCTGAGATTCCACCTCACACCAGTCAGAATGACTAATATCAAAAACTCAGGTGACAGCAGATGCTGGCGAGGATGTGGAGAAAGAGGAACATTCCTCCATAGCTGGTGGGATTGCAAGCTGGTACAACCATTCTGGAAATCAGTTTGGAGGTTCCTCAGAAAATTGGACGTAGTACTACCTGAGGACCCAGCAAGACCACTCCTGGGCATATACCTAGAAAATGCTCCAACATGTAGTAAGGAAACATGCTTATGTCCACTATGTCCATAGCAGACTTATTTATAATAGCCAGAAGCTGGAAAGAACCCAAATGTCCCTCAACAGAGGAATGGATACAGAAAATGTGGTACGTTTACACAATGGAGAACTACTCAGCAATTAAAAACAATGACTTCATGAAATTCTTAGGCAAATGTATAGAACTAGAAAACATCATCTTGAGTGAGGTAACCCAATTGCAAAGGAAGACACAATGATATGCACTCACTGATAAGTGGATATTAGCCCCAAAGCTCCAAATAACCAGGATACAATTCGCAGACCACATGAAGCTCAATAAGAAGGAAGACCAAAGGGTGGGTACTTCAGTCCTTCATACTCACAGGAGTAAATATGGATACAAAGTGTGGAGGCGTGACTGAAGGAAAGGCCACCGACTGGCCCACCTGGGGATTCATCCCATATACAGTTACCAATATATTTTTTTAAGTTTTATTGCATTATAATGAGAAAAGTTACATGATTTCAATGTATCTGACTTTGTTAACATTTAAAAACATATTTTAATATAATTAAATCACATTCTTGTTTTCCTTTTGTACCCCAACTCCTCCGAGAGACCCCCCTTCAATATCTACAATATCTTTTTTGTCATATTCTTTAAAATTTATAAAATATTATAGCAATAAGTATTACAAAAGTTGTTTGATATAAAACAGCAATCAATTTAACAGTCTTATGTAGATGTTTGTTTATGGCAATACTGAAAACACATATGTTTTTCTCAATATAAATTTTAAATAACTCCAAGTGTATTAACTGTATATTTCAAAATAATGCATCACTACTAATATTTTCTTAAATGAACATAAATATATAAAGTGTTTTTGTTTGTTTGTTTGTTTGTTTTATATTTGGTAGAACTTAAAATCTTGGCTCTTATTGTGGTAACTTGAAATAAGAGTTACAAACGTCAAGCAAAGCATTCAGTCTTACTCTTTGTTGTTATCTTACAAACCCCCTCCCAATTTAATTGTCTGCATTACTTTTGGGTATATAAATACTTTTAAAATATGTAAGCTGTTCTGAAAACCATAGTATAGTGTAAAAACATGAAACAAACAATACTACTAATAGAAAGGCTGAGATAGGAGAAGCAAGATCTCAAGATCATTATGTTGTACACAGCAAGACATTATTTTTAAGAATATTTTTATGTTCCTTTTTCCCATCATTCCATTTTTTAGTGTTTAGAATTTTGTTTGAGTAATTTATAGTATTTAAAAGATTCTTAATATTTGCACTAAATATTCAATGGGCTTATTATTGATATCAAGGGTCAGGCAGGGGTGAGGCTAGAACTCCTTAAGGTCTCATCATTCTTTTTCTGTGTTCCTCACCCACACCCATTTCTCAAATGGTGTCTTGTCACCCTGGTTTTCAGCAACAATCCTTCCATGGAAGTTGAGCCAGAAGCATCCTTATTCCTCACGCTTTTCTATTAGTATTTGCTGCCTTTCAGGTCTCTCATCACTCTTTGGCTATAAATTGCCAGTTCTTATTTTCCATTACAATAAACCATTAAGTGGTACTACTACCTGTTATATAAGTCCTGAACAAAATGTTCATGAGTATTCGTCATTGAATTTATCATTGAAGAAATTTCCTCAACAACTTAAATCAAGCTTACAAGGTTTATGAATAGAAAATTGTAATATACTAACTGTCATGTGTTACTTCACATGGCCATTTTATTTTTTAGAACTTTTTAATGTAGTTTTTGAGATTCTAAAATAAAAATGTAATTATACTATTTCTTCCTTTTCTTTTCTTCCATCAAAGACTTCCATACCTCTGTCTTAAGGTTTCCATTGTTGTGAAGAGACACCATGACTAAGGCAACACTTATAAACATTTAATTGGGGCTGGCTTACAGGTTCAGAGGTTCAGTCCATTATCATCAAGTCAGGAACATGGCAGCATTCAGGCAAGCATGGTATGGGAAGAGCTTAGGAGGAGGGTCTTAAAGCCCATCCTCACTGTAACACCTTCCTCTAACAATGCCAAACCTAAGTGGACCATGCCCACGAATAGTGTCATACTATTGCGACAAGCATATTCAAACTACCACACCCTTCTTGCTTTCTTTTGAATTCCTAACTTTTTTCATTAATAGCTGTTACACACATACACACTGCCGTGTACAGGAGTACAAGGTAAGTAGTTAATAGTATGATTGTGTACAAATGTGTGTGTGTGTGTGTGTGTGTGTGTGTGTGTAATTTTTGTATACTGGAAAGTGACATTTATTTTAAAATATAAGCTGCTCAGTCTCTGTAATGTTACTAGCATGTATTTTTTTCAGAGCTAATGATTTGGTGTTGAATAACCAATAGGTGTACTCTTCTCCGGAAAATACTATTTCTTCTGCTCTCAACACTCCTTAGTTGACTATAGTACTTTGTGTATTGCTGAGGCGTTATGTTCTTTCTCTTGTCCACTTCAGCAAGTTTATTGTTATCCTTGTTTAGTTCATGCACAGACAGTCATGTTTGTGAGACTTTATAAGTATAGTTTCTGATATTACTAAAAGACATAATCTCAAAGCAAAGATCCTCACCCTCTGGGTCTTAAAGTGATTCTAGAACTTGTTTCACAATGTTCTCTGAGCATTAGGTATGGGTTATTCTTTAGATGTAGTCATTAGGACTAGGCTCTCCACATCAGGATTTTGATAGTATGAAGTTTTTTGTAATAGTCTCTGTCTGTTAAGAAGTTTCCTTGATAAGAGTTAAGGAATACACCTATGTATGAGTATAAGGACAACTATTTAGAGTGGAGTTAGGGATTATGATGGCTTTGTAAAGCAGTGGTTATAGATTCTCTTCTAAGATCTAGACTTCATTCACCCTAGGTAAATTGGTTAGGTTTCCAGTACCAGACATGATTTCTGTTTTGTTGAACAGTTAAGTCTGAAGAGAGCTGTTGGCTATGGACAAGGATAAATACCACTACTGTAACCTTAGGGTTATTGTGTCATGTTGGTTGTTGCTATGATAGCATCATAGCTGGGGAGAACTGTTGGTTGCTTTCATCCTTTGGAAGCTTCAATGCCACCTTCTGGTATATTAAAAGTAGTTCCCAGGGAAGATATACAGAATGTATATACAGACTGACTTACATGGATTATGTAGGGTCTTATTTTTTTATTTTTTATTTTTTATTTTTTGGTTTTTTCAAGACAGGGTTTCTCTGTGTAGTCCTGGCTGTCCTGAAACTCACTCTGTAGAGCAGGCTGGCCTCGAACTCAGAAATCCACCTGCCTCTGCCTCCCAAGTGCTGGGATTAAAGGTATGCACCACCACCGCCCTGCGTAAGGTCTTATTTTTAAGGTAAGTAGTTAATAGTATGATTATGTACAAATTTTGCAGATACCTTTGCTGTTATATAACTCTCCTTTCTACAAAATGTAGCTCCTCCCCTATAATCAGAGTTTTCCATTTCCCATTTTCCATTGATCCTGCTTGTACCCTGCTATTCAGTGCTCTATTGATCCCATAACTCACTACCCTGCTACCCCATCAATGGTCCGTATTTTTACTCTCCTGGTTTCTGTAGTTTCTCCAGGATATCTACTTTCATTTGAAGATTTGAAAATATGAGTCTTTGATATGAGAAAACATACTATATTTGCCTCTTAGGTTTGGCTTACCCCATTCAACATGTAATTATCTAGTTCCATCTATTTATCCACATCATTCATGATTTCATTTTTCTTTAAAAGTGAATGGTATTCCATGGTGTGTATATGTACCACATTTTTATTACTCATTTGTCAGTTGAAAGACCTTGAAGTTGTTTCCATTTTCCCACTATGGTGAATAGAGCAGCAATGGATATGGCTAATCAAGTATTTGCAGCACAGGATGTTGAGTCCTTAGGGCATATATGAAAGAGTGGTGTAGCTGAGTCATATGGTAGATTTGCTTTTAGCTTTTTGGGAATTCACTGATTTCCATAGTGGCTGCAACTTGGCATTTCACTCCTTCCTCTCTTTATTCCTATTATTTTATTTGTAGTGTCCCAGATATCCTGTATATCTTATACCTGTAATTTTTCAGATTCAATCTTTTATTTGACTATGATATCCATTTCTTATAGTTTTTCTTTAATGTCTGATACTCTCTCTTTTTTTTGGATTTATTTATTTATTTATTTTAAAACTTTTATTGCATTATAATGAGAAAAGTTACATGATTTCAATTTATCTGAATTTGTTAACATTTAAAAACATATTTTAATTAAATATAATTGAATCACATTCTTGTTTCCCTTTTGTACTACCACTCCTCCCAGAGAACCCCCTTCAATATCTACAATATCTTTTTTGTCATATTCCTTAAAATTTATAAAATATTATAACAATAAAAATAAGTATTAAAAAAGTTGTTTTACATAAAACAACAATCAATTTAACAGTCTTATGTAGATGATCATCTACAGCAATAGTGAAAATACATTTTTCTTAATATAAATTTTAAATAAACATATTAACTATATACTTGAAAATAATACATCACCACTAGTATTTTCTTAAATGAACATGAATATATAAAGTCTTTTTGTTTGTTTTATATTTAGTAGAGTTTAAAATCTTGGCTCTTACTGTGGTACAAGCCCAAAATAAGAACACTTTTTAGACATTGGGTTTCATTGTAATAAGGCTGTATTTCAATGACCCTCATATCACCAAAGGATTTTTATCTCCATCATAGCTAAGCTAAGAGTTGATAGTTCTGCTGCATCAAGAAATGAATTGTAGGCTCGATTTTTGGATACAGACTTCCTGCT
>NW_022196900.1:32306165-32313446 GCF_008632895.1 Mastomys coucha | reverse complement strand
TTTGATTGTGTTTTTCTGTAGTTCTTTAAGGGATTTTTGTGTTTCCTTTTTAAGAGCTTCTAGCTCTTAACCTGTGTTCTCCTGCATTTCTTTGAGGGTGCTATTTATGTCTTTCTTAAGGTCCTGTATCGTCATCATGATTAGTGATTTTAGATCTGAATCTTGCTTTTCTAGTGTGATGGTGTGTCCAGGAGTTGCTATGGTAGGAGAATTGGGTTCTGATTATGCCAAGTAACCTTGGTTTGTGTTGCTTATTTTCTTACACTTGCCCTGCATCATATGGTTATCTGTAGTGCTACCTGCCCTTGCTAAATCTGACTGGAGCCTGTCCTTCCTGTGATCCTGGTTGTGTCAGAACTCCTCAGAATCAAGCTGACTTTGTGATCCTGTGATTCTGGGATCCTGGGATCCTGGGCTTGTTAAATCACCTGGGAGTGTGGCTTTCTCTGTGAGTTGTGCGACTGGCTGGAGAGCTTGTGCCCGAGGTCTGCTCAGAACACTAACCCAGACAGACTGGAAAGAACTGGAGTCAATGGGCTGGTGGAGTTTCTGTATGCCTGGTCCAGCTGTACCCAGTTACTCCCAGTGTTGGGACAGATGTTGGTTCCTCCTCACCTCTGATCCTCGGAGTGTCAGAGTGCCTGGGAGTGGAGATTCCTCTGGGTGTTGTGGGACTGGCTTCGGAGCTTGTGCTCAAGGTCTGCTCTGGACCCCAGCCCAGTCAGACCAGAAGGAACCTGAGTCACTGGGCTGGTGGAGTTCCTGTGTGCCTGGTCCCGCTGGACCCAGTTACTCCCAGTGTTGGGACAGATGTTGGTTCCTGCTTACCTCTGATCCTGGGTGTGTCAGAGCACCTGGGAGTGGAGCTTCCTCTGGGTGTTTTGGGAATGACTTCAGAGTTTGTACCCAAGGTCTGCTCAGGGCAACAGCTCAGACATACTGGAAGCAACCCAAGCCACATTGCTGGTAGAGTTCCTGTGTGCCTGTTCTTGCTGGTCCCAGTTACTCCTGATAATGGGACAGATGATATGTCCTCCTCACCTCTGATCCTGGACTTGTTAGAGCACCTGGGGGTAGAGCTTCCTCTGGGTACTGTGGGACTGGCTGTGGAGCTTGTACCCAAGGTCTGCTCAGGGCACCAGCCTAGACAGACAGGAAGCAACCTGAGCCACTGGGCTGGCATAGTTCTTGTGTGCCTGGGTCCTGCTGGTCCCAGTTACTGCTGGTAATGGGACAGATGTTGTGTCCTCCTCACCTCTGATTCTGGATGTGTTCTATTTTAACTTTATTATTTCCTAGTACATGTTGAAAACCTGTTACCTCATCTCTAGCTCACAAAATTAAGGAACTCAGGCCCAACTCAGTGTGCTTACTTTGATCATTAGCTTGTCCTAAGCCTATTCTTCCTACCTTTACAATTGTGTGCTTGTAATGCGCGAACATTCACTGTACTTTCTTTAACTCAAGTATCTTTTGCCATTCTACTAGGGAAGGGTACACTTTATTCTTATCTCCAGTTTAAAACATTCTATCAACTATTCTAATTTCCTGACTTTATATTTTCTCTAAGCTCTCCTAACTTCCAAAATATTATTTAAATAAAACTAATCCCCCTTTTTAATTATTATTCAAATCAAAGTAGAATTTCCATAAAATCATTAATTCATCTAAACAGCATTATCTTTAGAATTACGATTTTCATAGTAATCTTCGAAAAGCTTGCCCAACAGGCAAGCTTGTCACCCAGGGAGTAATTACACCAAGTGATAGGCTGTGAGGGTCTCTTGGTGTCCATTCACACCAAGCTGAGTAAATGAGGAGAATGACAATGACAAACAGGAGAAATCACATTAGTAGCAAGCAGCAATCCTGGGATGAAGTCTCTGAGGTCATGCTGCAGGGGAGTTCATCCATTGCAGTTGATCAGGATGGTGGGCAATCTTTCCAGGGAGCTCACTTTTCCACTGTAGCTCTTCCTGCAATGTGTATGCCACTCAGGGATCTACTTGCCTCTGTCTCCTGGATTAAAGCCATGTACTACCATGCCTGAACATAAGCTTTTCATGGCCATTATTCTGAAAGATCCAGATTAAAAGCCTGGGTCTTCTAGCTTCAAGATCTGAATCACAAATGTGCCCTTTATTTCTTGATTGTAGTTCATTCCAGATTAAAAGTCCAAATGAAAATGATAACCAGGTAATAACACCTAGCATACAATTACTACTTCTTATTCAACTGCAAATACAGACAAGAAGCTTAGGTGAGTGGGATCTTGCCCTGAGATCACCTTTTCCTTAATCTGTTTATATCAGTTGAACACAACATTCAGCTCTATTATACTTTCTGGTGCCCTTTTAATTCTTGAACTATACGTTTTGTCCTTTCTCTTTTTAAACTTGCTACACTTGATCAAAACACTTTTCCTGAGATGAAACTAGAGAACAAAGTTTATACTGGGCTTTTTGAGACTTTCTTTGTCATTGTAATTAATAAAAATATCTTCACCTTAGCCTCAAGCAGATTCTTCAGACAACGGCAAATACAAACAAATATACCCCACCAAACAGCCATGCTTTTCCCCCAAAATATCACAAAAACAGTCTCTAGGTTGCATACTAACATTCTTCTCTATTGAAATTTCTTAGGCCAGGTCTGTACATTTCCAATCATCTTGCACCAATGTTTTCCATAATTCTACTAGGATAAACCATTAAACCCCACTGAAAGCTTTCTATTGCTTCCCTAATCCAAAATAATCCCTACATCTCTATTCCTCCAAAAAAAACTTGGTCAGACCTATCACATCAATACCCCAATCCCTGGTACCAACTTCTGTCTTAGGGGTTTCCATTGATGTGAAGAGATACCATGACAAAGGCAACTCTTAAAAAGAACAACAGTTAATTGGAGCTAGCTTACAGGTTCATAGGTTCCGTCCATTATCATCAAGATGAGAGCATGGCAGCCTCCAGGGACGAATGGCACAGGATGAGCTGATAGTTCTAGATTTTCATCCAAAGGAAGCCAGGAGAAGACTGACATCCCCAGGCAGGTAGGAAGAAGCTCTATTCCAGGCATCTAGGAGGAGGATCACAAAGCCCACTTCCACAGTAATAAACTTCCTCCAAC
The DNA here is from genome assembly GCF_008632895.1 of Mastomys coucha. Taxonomy (NCBI): domain Eukaryota; kingdom Metazoa; phylum Chordata; class Mammalia; order Rodentia; family Muridae; genus Mastomys; species Mastomys coucha. The sequence goes on along the minus strand of NW_022196900.1, from coordinate 32,310,317 downwards.
AAGGCCATGCCTACTCCAACAAGGCCAAACCTCCCAATACTGCCACTTCCCAGACCGAGCATATTCAAACCACCATAGTTACTATATTTCCTTTTCCCAAGGAAATTTATATTCCTCCACTTGAACCTTCCTCATTACTTATCTTTTATGGGTCCATGGATTGTATCACAGTAATACTTTATTTTGTAACTAATATCCACTTATAAGTGAATACATACCATGTTTGTTCTTTTTTGGACTATGTTAACTCAGTCAGAATGATTTTTTCCAAGTTTCCTTGAAATATATTCATGATAATTTTGTTTGTTTGTTTGTTTGGTTTTCCAAAGCAGGGTTTATCTGTGTTACCTTGCTTGTCCTGGTATTTACTACCCTCAAACTCAGAAATCTGCCTGCCTCTGCCTTCCAAAGCTTAGGATAAGGCAAGTGCCACTATCATCATATCCTTATCTACCATCATATCCTTATCTACTCTTCAGCTGAGGGACATCTGGGCTGTTTCCAGTTTCTGGCTATTACAAATAAATCTGCTAGTATCCTTGTGGTATGATGGAGCCTCTTTTGGTTGTATGCCCAGGAATGGTATAACTGTCTCTTGAGGTAAATTGCTTCCTAATATTCCAAGAAACCACCATATCAATGTCCAAAGTGCTTATACACGTTTTCCCTCCCACTAACATGCTGGGGAGAATGGTACACATCCTCCCCAGCATGAGCTATCACTTGTGGTTTTATTGTTTTTTAGCCATTTTGACAGATATAGGACAGAAAGCATTTTTATTCACATTTCAGTTTTATTCACATTTCCCTGCTGTTTAATGGTATTGAACATTTCTTTAAGTGTTTCTTGACCATTTGAGATTTCTCTGTTAAAAATTCTGTATGGATCTACCCTTACTTATAAATTAGATTATTTGGGTTTTTGTTTTTGTTTTGTTTTGTTTTGATGTCTAGTTTCTTGCATTCTTTATATATTTTGGAAATTAGCCTTCTGTCAGATGTAGTATTGGTGAATATCTTTCTGCATTCTGTAGGGTGTTGTTTTGTTCCATTGACAGTATCCTTTGCCTTACAGAAGCTGTTCAATATCATAAGGTCTTATTAACTAATTGCTGGCCTTAGTGCCTGTTGTCTCCTGTGTGAATGCATTCAAGGCTACTCTCCACTTTATTTTTTATTGGATTCAGTTTATCTGGTTTTTGTTTGAGGTTTTGGTTTACTTGAACACAAGTTTTTTGCTAGGTAACATGTATTTGCATTCTTATACATGCGGACATCCAGTTAGACCAGTATTATTTCTTGAAGATGCTTTCTTTTTTCATTGTATAATTCTAGTTTCTTTGTTAAAAATAAGGTATCTATAGGTGTGTGGATTTATTTCTGTGTGCTTGATTCACTTCCCTTGATCCTCCTGTTTTTCTAATGCCAACACTATGCAGTTTTTATTACTGTAACTGTATTAGAGCTTGAAATCATAGATGGCAATACCCCTAGAAGTTCTTTTATTGTACAAGATTAGTCTTAGATGTCCTGAGTTTTTTATTTTTATGAAGTTTTGTTTGTTTCAAGATGTGTAGAAAATTGTTTTGGGAATTTGATAATGACTGCATTAAATCTGTAGACCACTTTGGGTAGATGGCTATTTTTACTCTGTTAATCCTATGGATTAATCTATTTTTACTGTGTCCCATAAGTTTGGATATATTATACATTCATTTTCAAGTCTTTAATTTCTCTATTTCTGCCTTGACCAAGTGATCATATAATAGTTTTGTTCAGTTTTCATGAGTTTTTGTTGGTTATGTCTTTACTGTTGAAACACAGCTTTAATCCACAATGGTCTGATAAGATACAGGGGGTTATTTCTTATCCTTGTATTTGTTCAGAGTTTCTTTATGAGCAAGTATGTGGTCAATTTTGAAGAAGTTTCCATAAGTTGCTGAGAAGAAGGCATAGTATTTTGTGTTTGAGTGAAATGTTCTACAAACATCTGTTAGGTCCATTTGAATTACAATGTCTGCTAGTTCCATAATTTCTTTATTTAACTTCCAACTGATGATTTGTTCATTGGTGAAATTGGGGTCTTGAAGTCTGCCATTGTTAATGTGGATTTTGACATGTGATTTAAGCTTTAGTAATATTTCTTTTGTAAATGTGGGTGCCCGCACATTTGAGGCATAGGTATTTAGAATTGGGATGCAATTTTGGTCAATTTTTTCATTTGAATATGAAGTGTCCTTCCCCATGGCCTTTGATTATGTTGTTTTGGAAGCCTATTTTGTTAGAGTAGCTATTCCAACTTGTTTCTTGAGACCATCTTTTTCTAATCCTTTACTCTGTTGTAATGTCTATCATTAAAGTTGACATGTATTTTTTGTATTCAGCAAAAGGATGGACCATATTTCTGCATCCATTCTATTAGCCTGTGTGTTTTTATTTCAGAATTGATAGAGAGCTATTAATGACCGATGATTGATACTCCCTGTTATTTTGTTGATTTTATTGTTCATGATTGTGTGTGTGTGTGTGTGTGTGTGTGTGTGTGTGTGTGTGTGTATTTGATTTTTCTGGTGTGGCATTATATCCTGTGTTTTCATGGGTGTAGTTAAAAACCTTCTTAGTTTTGACTTTTCCTTCTAACATCTCCTGCAGTAGATACTGTTTAAGTTTGACTTTGTCATGTAATAGCTTGTCTTCTCTATCTGTTGTGATTGAAAGATTCACCATTCAGCCTGGGCTGAAATTTTCAGTTTCCTAAAGTTTGCAAGACATGTTAAGGCCTTTTACAGCAATTGTTGGGAAATTGGGTGTAATTGACTTTGTATGCTACCTGGCCTTTTATCAGTGCAGTTTTTAATATTCTTTCTTTTTCTGAATGTTTAGTGCTTTTTTATTATTTGGCATGTGGAATTTATTTTCTGGTCCAATCTATTTTGAGTTCTGTAAGCTTCCTGTAACTTTACAGGCATCTCCTTCTTTAGGTTAGGAAAATTTTCTCCTATGATTTTATTGAAAATATTTTCTGTGTTTTTGAGCTGGGAATCTTTTCCTTCTACTCCTGTTATTCTTTGATTTGGTCTTCTCATAGTGTTCTATATTTCCTGGATGCTTTGTATTAGAAACTTTCTAGATTTACTATTTTCTTTTATTGCTGATTCAATTTCTTCTTTGATATTTTGTATGCCTAAAATTCTCTCCACTATCTCTTGTATTCTGTGGGTGATGCTTGTGTCCATAGTTCCTGTTTACTTACCTAGATTGTCCATCTCCTACATTCTTTCACTTTTTCTTTTCTTTATTGTTTCTATTTCCATTTTTTTTGTTTTGAGCAGTTCCCTTCATTTCTTTTACCCATTTATTTGTGTTTTCTTAGATTTAAGGAATTTGTTCGTTTCCTCTTATAGTGCATTTTTCATCTTTCAATGATTGGATTTATCATTATTTTCTTGTGCTTCAGCTGCACTAAGATATTCAGGGCTTTCTGCAGCAAAGTAACTGGGCTCTGGGTGGATTTCTTTAAGGGATCTATTCATTTCCTCTTAAGGGCCTCTATCATCTTTATACGATTGACTAAAGTCACTTTCTTGTGCCTCTGCTTTGTTGGCATATTCTGGGCTCTGGTGGTGCCATATTGCCTTAGTTATTGTTGACTGTGTTCTTAATCTGGCTTCTAATAATCTCTGTTTGGGGTTATTATAGGTTTAGGCACTGAATTCTGACTTTATTTTTGTTCAGTGTATTTTTTGGATGTTATTCTTTTGCTTTCTGTTTTTTCTCTGGTCTTCTGGCCTGAGTAGCCCATGGTTCTGGTATCTGGTGAAGGTTGAAGTCCAGTTGTATGCCTCCCACTGGGATTTTGGCAGCCTGTATGACCTCTGGTGTTCAGGGCATTCAAGTTGCCATGGGTTTCTGGGAACTAGTACGTCCTCTTCGGTTCTAGATACCAGTGTGGCCTCTGAGGTTCCAGCTACCTGGGATTACTAGGGTTCCTAATAACATAATGGCCTTCAGTAGAGTAGAAGTCTTCTTCTGAGGTTGTAGGCCAGGATATGGAGCTCAGGGTAGGGATGCTGTTGGGAACTTCTAGGTGGAGTTGAAAGGGTATTAGCAGATGGTGGCTGGTATCTTTTTTTTTTTTTATTTTATTTATTT
>NW_022196900.1:32283717-32304428 GCF_008632895.1 Mastomys coucha | reverse complement strand
GCTTCCTGGCCCTGGCATTCCCCTACACTGGGGCATAGAACCTTCACAGGACCAAGGGCCTCTCCTACTACTGATAACCAACTAGGCCATCCTCTGCTACATATGTAGCTAGAGCCATGAGTCACACTATGTGTATTCTTTGGTTGGTGGTTTAGTCCCTGGAAGCTCTGAAGGTACTGGTTAATTCACATTGTAGTTCCTCCTATAGGGCTGCAAACCCCTTCAACTCCTTGGGTCCTTTCTCTAGCTCTTCCATTGGAGACCCTATGCTCAGTCCACTAGTTGGCTGTGAGCCTCCATCTCTGTATTTGTCAGGCACTAGTAGAGCCTCTCAGGAGACAGCTATAACAGGTTTCTGTCAGCAAGCACTTGTTGGGATCCACAATAGTGTCTGGGTTTGGTGATTGTATATGGGATGGATCCCTCCCCCTCCCCCACCCCACGGCAGTCATTACTTCAGTCTCTGTTCTACACTTTGTCTCTGTAACTTTCCATGTGTATTTTGTTCTTTCTAAGAAGGACTGAAGTATTCACACTTTGGTTTTTCTTCTTCTTGAGTTTCATGTGGTTTGTGAATTATATCTTGAATAGTCAAAGCTTCTGGGCTAATATCCACTTATCAGTGAGTGCATACTATGTGTGTTCTTTTGCAATTGGGTTACCTCACTTCGGATGATGTTTTCTAGTTCTATCCATTTGCTTAAGAATTTCATGAACTCATTGTTTTTAATAACTATAGTTACTAATACTATAGTTACAGTAGTAGTCCGTTGTGTAAATGTCCACATTTTCTGTATCCATTCCTCTGTGGAGGGACATCTAGATTCTTTCCAGCATCTGGCTATTATAAATAAGGCTGCTATGAACATAGTGGAGCATGTGTCCTTATTACATGTTAGAGCATCTTCTGGGTATATGCCCAGTACTATGTTCAATTTTCTAAAGAACTGCCAAACTGATTTCCAGAGTGGTTGTACCAGCTTGCAATCCCACCAGAAATGGAGGAGTGTTCCTCTTTCTCTGCAAATGTCTTTTAATTAAATGGATACTTATTTAACTATATGGACTCTTTTCTCATGCCAAATCATATCCTTTCAATTTTAGCAAACTCTTCTAAAAATATGATCAATATTAGAACTTTTTATATTTTATGTTTCATAGTTCCTATAGAAATTTTGAATTAAAAGGTGTATTGTTTAACAAAATAAAATAACTTTACATTTTAATAAAAATCTAAAACCTGTATGTGAAGTGTAGGCAAAGCATGTTTGCTTTTTTCTTATGGAGAAATTTAAATTAACAACTTGTTAAGATTTGGTTCTTATTATAATAGGTGCTCTAAAATTGTTTTTGCTAAAAAACAGTGACTGACAAAATAACCAAAGTCAAAATAAAAGTCTTGTATCTCTGGATTCATTCTGTGTTTATCTTCTTTCTTTTGGGCCACCTGCTTTTCTGGTCAAACTCTAAAACCTCTTATTAGGTTTTCTTAAATCCTTATTTCATTTGTTTCAAATAATAAATGATAGACACATAGTGAAAAAACAACAGACAAAGTAACACAAACACAAGTATATAAGTATCTTAGAGTTTCTATGGCTATGCTAAAATCATGGTCAGAACCATTTGTGATAAGAGGGTTAATTTCAACTTTCATTCCTGGATCATGCTCTGTTGCTGAGGGAAATCATGGTGTCAACTCAAGCAGGACAGGAACCTGGAAGCAGGAAATAAAGCTGAAGCCATGTAGGTTTGCTGTTTATTGGTTTCTTTACATGATGTTCTCAATCCAATTTGTCATAGGATTTAGGACCACTGTCCCAGGGAAGGCAGTAACTATAATAGACTTATCCCTTCTACATCAATCATCAATGAAGAAAATTCACCACAAGCTTATGACATGACAATTGGACAGGAGTATTTTCTTAGTTGAGATTCCCTTTTCCCAAATAACTGTAGCTTGTGTCAAGTTGACAAAGAAAGAAAGAAAGAAAGAAAGAAAGAAAGAAAGAAAGAAAGAAAAATAATAACAATAAAATAACAATTATCATTTACTCAGAGCCAAATAACACAGAGAACAATTGTATTAAACCAGATTGCATTCTTAGCTCAAACAAGGTTGGATCTTTATGAGTTGAGATAGAAGAGTGGATTTATGCATGGCTAAATGGTCAAAAGGTGATGCTTTCTGTGTTTTAAAGGATAATAGAGAAGGCCCCTTAGTAAGAGTCAGAAAATCCAATTTTTGCATATCAATAGAATGATCTGAAATTCTTTAGCAAATGCCAGAGAAAGAGTCCCTGTATAACTCAGGCAGCAAGAAATATGGAATAACAAATACTCTCCCATTAAAAAAAATCCTTGCAAATTCCATTATCACAATTATCAAAGAGAAAAAGTGTGGGAATACTGAATGATAGTTTTTTTCTACAAGTACTTCCCCATTCCTTGAAATTTTTTTTCCATTTTAATGACTTTTTACCTCTGAAAATTGAAACATTTTATTTAGTTTCAGGGATTTGGGGTTGGATCAGATTTATGCATATAGAAGGAGTTCACTTAGATCTTTCTACTGTATTTCAGGTTTGATCACGTGTATTTATTAGTGTTCTATTGTTACAACAACTTTCATAAAAGAAAGCATTTAATTGGGGCATGTTTATAGTTTCAAAAGTTGAGCTCATTATCTTCTTGGCAAGGAATGGTAGCACACAGTCAAATACAATGCTGGAGAATTTGAGAGTTCTACATCTGGTTTCAGGAAGAGATTGATCTTGGTTTGGGACCTTGAAATGCCAAAGCCTATCTCTCATGACACACTTCCTCCAATAAGGCGACACCAAACACAATAATGCCATACAACCTAATCCTTCTAGGTAGTGCCACTCCCTCATGACTGCTAATTCAAAGATATTTAGTTATGGGAGACATTCATATTCAAACCACCATGTTCTTCATATGTACTTTCTTGGGTGAGTCAACAGGGATGTACAAGTGGTCTTAAACATGCATATATGACCTGACCTGAGACATTCATTCCTATCTTCTACTTGGCTCTTGATAGAAAAAGAACATGTCTCCTACCCATGACATCTTTATGGTTGTAATTCTAGAATTGCTAAACTGAGAGGGACAAGGTTGTAAGGAGAGATTACTAGAAAATCTTAAATTAGATATTGGGCTATTAACAGGATAAACATGATGAATCCTAGTAAATAAACAAATGTTCAAATGCAGCTATTCTCAACTTGTGTGTCATGACCACTGGGAGGAAAAGTACCCTTTCACAAGTACTGTTTAAGACCATAGGGAAACACAGGTATTTACATTATGATTCATAACAGTAGCAAAATTACAGTTATGAAGTAACAACAAAAATAATTTTGTGGTTGGGTTTACAACAATATGAGGAACTCTCTTAAAGGGTTACCACATTAGGAAGGTTGAAAGATATTACACTAATGTAATTTTTCAAAAAATAATAGATTTATTCTCTAAAATATAATAAGAAGATATTCACCAGACAATTCAGAATAATCCAACAGACTATTGGCCAAATGAATGTGAGTATGTGAGTACCCAAAGCGAGCTCATCACTCTCCCCCTCAGGAGTAAACAAGGACGGGTTGGCACAAATGACCTCTGTTGGTATCTATACATGACATCAAACCAGTCACTACCCCCTTGAGAGTAGATCATTCTTGGGGATCCATGTTGTGTTGAACTATTAAAGCACAACCTTTACCTCAAAAGGAAAAAGGCTAATTGATCCTGAGCTAAATATGAATGACCATGGATCAACAAAACAGATTAATGTTGTCTCTAAAACATATTCCAATGTAGAAAGTAGTACAGAAAATTGTATAGTCACAGATGAAAAAAAATAATAAACTAAGGATTTTTCTAATTATGTTGTGGTGTGGAAGGAAACTCTGAGAGTTGGGGAAAAGAAAAACAAAATAGCCACTCTGGCTGAGTAATGTCCTTGAATATACATAACCCTAACCACATCTCTCCTGAAACCTATAACTTGTATTGTAAGCCTTCCCAGAGACCTAGAAGGAAAGAAAGAGAGGCCATCTTTAGTTCAATTTCTACTAAAAACATTATGTGAGGCCTTACTACATTCCCTGAGCAGGCTCCATTCCTTCACGTATGAATCTTCTATAAAATACCACCTTTAGGGTTGAAATTATCCAATGAAAGGAGGACAAAGAAGCTAAGTTTATATGAAAGGCCTTGCTTTGTTGTATTCCTCAACTCATTTTTTTTCTTTTAACTAGAGTTAATCCAAGCCTGTGCTTGAACATTAAGTAAGTTAGTTTTCCTGAACAGAACACAGTGTCCTGTCTCTTGGTTCAGAATCTCACAAGAGTGGGAACATTGAGTAGGTATGCTTCATCCAAGTGGAGAAAACTCTGCTGTAGGTTTCATATGTAACCCAATAATTCCTATATTTTTGGTTGGGACCTTCTAGTGACCTGTAAAGTTAAAATATTTTAAAGTTTTTTATTTTTTCCTGAAAACTGAAAGAATGCTAGGTCAGAAAAAGAGGTGGGCAATGAATTTCTATTAAATGACCTGAAGGGAGCAAGAAATAAATTGACTTTGGATCTCTATCACTATTCTCACATAGTAAGTCCTACTTAACCAGCCCTGTAGCATCTTTAACACTGGTTCATTGGTTTACTTTCTGGTGGTATGATGAACACCATAGCCCAAAACAACTTGGGACAGAAAGTGAAGGCTTATGTGTCTTGCTCACAATCCATTATGTAGGGAAGACAGGGTAGTAATTCAAGCAGGAGCTGAACCTAGTGGCAGGAACTAAAGCAGAGACTTAAAGAATGATGCTATCAAGCACCTATGCCTCAGCTTTCCTTTTGCTATGACCCAGAATCACTCATCCAAAGCAATTCCACCCCACGATGAGCTGGCCTCTCTCACATCAATTGTTAATGAAGAAAATGACCCATAACCTGCCTGCAGGCCAGTGGTTGACCTTTCTTCTTCCCAAGTAACTCTAGCCATGTCGACTTGAGAATAAACCAACTAGCACAATAGTCCTGTCTTGTTTCTGGGAATGACAATTAATACCTCCTTTCACAAAATGTGAGATTGAAGCTCTCCATAAAAATCTTACCATAAAATAACCTAGAAATCTATTCCTAGCTAAAGTGTTAGAAAAGTACAAAATGCAGATGGGTATAGGAACAAAATGACAGAGTTTGAGACATGGCGTACTCCTTGGAGAATTCACCACTCATTCATTCTAGATGATGCATTTTCTTCAGTAAGAAGCACTCTGAACTGCAAAGAGTTGGAGGTAAACAAAAGTTTCAAATGTGGGTAAATGCAAACTAGTTTTATTTGTGTCTCCAAATGCTTTCCAGGTGGTTCAGTGAAGAAGGAGGGAGAAGAAGCCATGATAGGGTCCTCTTCTGATTTTTTTTCAGATTTTTTTATTAATCATTTTATTCATTTACACTTCAAATGATATGACCCTTCCCAGTTATCCTGCCACATGCCCCCCAATTGATCATCCCTCTCTCTCCCCTTAGCCTCTATGAGGGTGCTCCTCCACCCACTCACCCACTCCTGCCTCACTGCTCTAGTATTCCCCTACACTGGGGCATCCAGCCTCTACAGGACCAATGGTCTCCTCTCCCACTGAAGTCAGATAAGTTCATTCTATGCTACATATGTAATTGTAGCCGTGGATCCTTCCATGTATACTCTTTGTTTGGTGGCTTACTCTCTGGGAGGTCTGGGTGGTCTGGTTAGTTAATATTGTACTTCCTATGTGGTTGCAATCTTCTTCAGCTCTTTCAGTACTTCCCCTAGCTCTTCTGTTAGGCTCCCTGGGCTCAGTCTGATGGTTAGCTGTAAGTATATGCATGTGTATTGGTCAGGTGAATCTCCTTAAATAAATATTTTGCCAAAAATATTTAATTTATTTTTTATTTTTTATTTTTATTTTTTTTTGAGACAGGGTTTCTCTGTATAGCCCTGGCTGTCCTGGAATTCACTTTGTAGACCAGGCTGGCCTCAAACTCAGAAATTCGCCTGCCTCTGCCTCGCGAGTGCTAGGATCAAAGGCGTGTGTCACCATTGCCCGTCGCCAAAAACATTTTAAAAATTATATGTAACCATAAAAAGACCAGAAACAGAATGAAGTCTGCTTTGTGTCTGATGGTCCTTAGATTTCAGACACTATGCTGGTTGCCCTTCTGGCTCAGTCCCTCTTGAGAAAAGTAGTGAGAGAAAATTATTCAATTCATTCTCATTTGGAGCAATGACAACCTATGTCCTTCAAGCTATCTGTGGATACATGAAGTGGGCCAGGAACAGATTTTAATAAGTTTCATTTGATTGAAATGATGTGGACTTGCTTTGGCAGAATAGGAATGCTCAAAACCTAAAATTTCTCTAAAATGACACCTATTTGTCTCTACAGGTCAGGCATGTTATAATAGATCCTCTCAATTCCCTAAAGCATTTAAATATCCTCAATTTCATCTTAAAGATATTCATTTGTAAGAGCTAATAATTAGGGATCCCAAATTTGGGATTTAGTATCTCTACCATAATATCCTTCTTGACCCATTCCTGTACTTTATATAATATTCTCAAACATCCATTCCTTCTAACATTTGCTATGTCTCTATCTCTTGATATGAAGGCTTACATAAATGTGCAAAGCAGTATAACAACTGGTGTTTTGTAGTCTTTATCTTTTTTTGCTTTTCTTCTTTGATATATCTATTATGCATCATGCTGAAGGAAGAGCATGTGAGATAAGGTTTTCTCTTCTATCTTTATCTTTAATTCTAAGAATGTCCATGGACTTTTAAAGGCATCCTGCTACTGGTTGATATGTAGATTCCTTTACAATTTTTTTTTTTTTTGGAGGGGAAGCAGTTGGTGGCCAGCAAGCTTTTAGGCAGAGAAGGTAGAAGTAGATATTAATTTTGGAAAACAGTCATATTATGCCAAAGTAAACAGCAAACAAGCAATGATTGATTCAGGTCTAGAGAAAAGAGTTGTTCTACACAGAACTGAGAGTTATGGTGTCATGTGGCCTCTGGCTTTCTGTCCCTTGGGAAATCCCTTTCCTGTTTGTCCTCGCTAATACATTCCACTTACATAGACACAGATAAAATATTCTGGCTTTCTTAATAATCCTTCAGCAGCTGTTGAGAAATAATCCAACATTGGGAGAGTACCCTGCCCCTGGGAACCCAGCACTAATTAAGAGAGAGGCCTCTGGACCACCCAGATATGTTCATTGCTGTTAGATGCCAAAGAACATGTGCACTGTGCAACCTTCTTCCAGCAATCTCATCAGGATGTTCAAGCAGCCTTGTGTTCAGAATTTGGCTTCTTGTGTCCGTTTCAACACAGGGAAGAATATATTGAACAACTGTTACTCTCATCTCTGATGGACTAGAATTTACATGCCTTTGTTTTGGAGAAACTAGTTTTACTCTCAGATATTCAGAGAATCCAATTTCCACTTCTGATTTAACCTGAAGAACCATGACTGACTTATCAGTGGCCTTATAGTAGCTGTCATCTCATTACTACTGAGTTATGCTCATTCCCCACCCCCATACCTCAAATCTGTCAGTTTACCTTAGGCTCCCGTGAATTCTACTGTCCTGTTTGTCTCGTACTATGATCACTATTTTTAATTTGACCTTCTTTGATTTTGTAGGCATTTCCTAAAGTAATATTTATAGATAAGTTAAAAGGATCATGACTGATGTCTTGATCAAGACTAATGAAAGCTTACTTAGCTATCTGAAACAAGATTTAACCTATCCACAATGCACTCTAGCTCCACAGTTCACCCGTTTTACATGGCAGATGTAGCCTGTATTTGACTGCAAAGTGCTGGAGGTTGTACATTTAACTTAAAATTGGATCCTTGATGTTGTCTTCAATGGACTGAATGTTTATGTCTTTAACAAATACATCTGGTAAACGCCTACTCTTGAAGGAGATGGTGGAAGGGGGGCAATTAGGTTATGAGAAACAATCCTTTCTGGTGGGATTAATGCTCATCTGAGGAGAAACAGGAACAAGCTCCCTCTATCTTTTTCATGAGGGTGCAGAAGAAGAGTGACATCTGTGAATCAGAGGAAAGCTTCACCCAGATACTGGATATATAACGGCCAAGGACTTTCCATTCCCAAGACTATGAGAAACAAGTATGTGTAGTTTAGTAAACCTAGTATTGTAAGAATTCCTTCCCAGAGGCAATGTAAAGAACATGTATCCCCATTGACAAGCCACTGGACAAATTCAGCACAACAGTTCACCTTGGAGAACCCATGAGTTTATTGGACTTATAGCCTATGCACGAAGACTTACTTACAGGAGAATATGTGACCGCAAAGATCCTGCATTGGACTCATCATGGACAATGACTGCCTCATGGCCACAGAGATGAAGCTCCCTTTCAGTTATTAATTCTCATTCTACTTTAGCATACTCTAACATCTCCCAAGGCCACAAGGCCAGGCACAATTAGATAAGAGTTATGTGCAATTGTCTGGAAGGTATACCAGAGAGTGGTTGGAATACCAGCTGATGTTCAACAATCCTCTTCTTTTTCTAGGTGTTAATATTTATAGTCAACAAGTCATGATGGGTCTCTTGCAAGTAGTCAAAACTGTTCTGATTAAAACAGTGGCTCTTTTTCTTGGAAGACAGGGTTGTACAACATAGTATATAGTGTTGTTGACTTGTAACTGCTGTTTGTTTATTGAGCCAGCATATTGGCCTGTAGTCTTGAATTTATAATCCTCTAGTTGTAGCTTCTTCTTCCTCTCCAGCACTGAAGTAGAAGTGGTTACAATTATACTTGGCCCAGCTGGCAGTATGCTGTGGTGGCTTCCTGAGGTGATCCAGATAGTACTCTTTCAGAATCCTCAGAGACCTTAATTCCTATACTTCTAGCAGGAAGGACCTGTCCTCATGTGTACATTGCCCATAATTTTGTCTAGCCTCATTTCTTGCCATTATTAGCCATGTCTTACTCCCCATGAAAGTACATGTGAAAAACATTGTACTTTCACACTGTTTGCTTTGTCAGGCAAAGCTTTCAACACCCTAACTACATTCATACTGCCTCCACAGACAACCATCTGGAGACAGCTCTGACTAAGTCAGGTGGCTAATCAATCCCACATGTGTTTGACATCAGTGTTTCTCAGGTCACTAATAATGATTTATTTAGTATATACTGAGTTTATATTAGCAATTTGCTTTTATTATTAAAAAAAAAAGGACTCAGAAAAGCTTTCACAGGCAAACAAAATGTGGATCTACTGTAGGACACAAAAATCAGGTATGGAATTCAGATGCAGTGCTACAAAGAAGCCAAACAGAATGTGTAGCCTTGCAGGCCCATTAAGCTAAGACCAGGAACCTGGCTTGGAAGTGCTAAGAGTCATAGATATTCCACTTCATGTAGATATTTTACAATTATTAATCACATTTTTGCACATGTACATAATGTATATTGAGCACATTTAAACCTTCGTATCCCTACTGGCCTGTCTACTCTGCTTAGATGGCAAGGAAGTCACTCCGGTCCTCCTTAAGTTCATTGAATGCTTTAAATTTGCTAAACATGTTTTTAAATAAAAAAATCTGTTTCTTGAGTTTTATCTAAGTGATTTCTACGTGAACATTATTTTTTGGATCATTGATTTGGAGAGGGGGCATATTTTCTAGCTTTTTTTTCCTTGTGTGCCTTCCTCTGTTCTCTCTCTGTCTCTCTCTCTCTGTCACTCCATGTCTCTCTGTCTCTCTGTCTCTCTTGTTCCTTCATTAGCTTGTTTATTTGTTTGTTATTTTGGACCTGGACATCCAGATTTAGGATGTTGGTTTTTTCGATAGGTTTTTAGTCTAGCAGGCCAGAATTCTAAAGTGGGACTGTGGGATAGGTGAGGTGAGAGAGCCTCAGAAGGGTAGAGCCAAGGCTGAGGAGACTAGGACCTGAGCAATAGAGTAGAGGTGCTGTGGCATATAGGATAGGAGATGGAGCTGTCCAGGCTTGGGTGAAGGAGAATTAACTTACTGGAACTGGATGGATCATGTGTAGTAGCTATGATACACAGGATCAGAAGTGGAAAGGTTACTGGGTCTAAGCAGCTAGATCTCATGGAGCAGCTCTGATTTACAATACTCAAAAGGAGTGAGCCTGGGCCAGAGGCTACTGTGACTGGGATGCTTGTTAGCACTGTGGCTGGTGGGACCTCAAGGATTAATGGTAGGATGTACAAACAGAAAATAAGCCGGACAGTGTCGTCAGAATGATGCTTGGGACTTCTTCAGGGAGCAAGACTGAGGGTGGAGGGAGTGACCAGGTAGGTATGACTTGCCAGGCTAGGGGGATCATATGGGGCAGTTGTGGGGTGCGAGACAGGAGACAGAACTGAAAAGGGCCAGGATGGTGGTCACTCAAAAGGTCTAAGGCACAGAGCAACTGTGGGGCACATGACTGGAATTGGTACAGGTCTGAGGTTGTTTTTAAACATATAGACTTATTCCCTTTTAAGTTTAAATTCCCTAAAAGCAAATACCACATTTATATTCCAGCTCTAAGTAAAGATCACCAGGGTAAGTTGGGAAGCCTCAATAAAGATTTGTAAACTAAAAGACCTTATACTAAAGGTATGAACCCTCAAAACTAGCTATGTCATGCTATGAGGTAGGCTGCCTTGTAGAACTAAAATAGAGACTGTGAGTTTGTCTCACCATGTATGCCCACATACATCCCAGTTTCTATTACTTCAAATGTCCCACAGGTCTGCAGCTAGAGTGTCTAGTGGCGGTTTGGAAAGCATGCTTTAGAAAACAGTGGCACAGGCCCAGAGAGACAACTCAGCAATTAGGTGCACTGGCTGTCCTTGAAAAGGACTTCTCTTTCACTTTGGAGTTTTGACCACTTCTCTGAGTTTGTTATCTTGCAGAAGGAAGGGAGAAAAAGTCAAAGTTGTTGTCACAAGTAGCTTCCATTATTGCCTAGCTTATGCTACAGGAATCTACTTCTGGCTACAGTAGAACAGCAGCAGTTATATTCGTATTTGGAGAGGGGACACTGTTTTTCTAGGGGAGAACTTGGTGGCTGTAAACTGTTTTAAGGGTAGGGGGTTGAGGATGTGCTCTTAGGCAGCTAGCAGACTCCAAGATTAGAAGGATAAGTTTGGTTGGAAGTCCTGCTGAGAGAGGAAGATAGATGTTTGATAAACATTTGATTAACTGATGAAATTGAAGGAGAGATGTTGCTGGAGGTCTTTTTCCAAACTTGGTACCTTTTAACCGAGTTTAAGGTCAATGGTAGCAGAATTTAATGGTGTTGACCAGGTGATGAGGCTTGAAGTTTGTCTCATGTAGACAGGTGCAGGTACTAAACTGTAATACAGATAGCTTTAAAAAAAAAACTAAACCAAACAAACAAACAAATAACTCAGAAGGGTCACTTGAAGTAACTCTCTGGAGTTCCGAGTATTTCAGAGGGCCAAGAAGATGGTGGGATTAAATGCCTGCAGAAAGTAGGCACATCATGCCACATTTCCCTTTGACTGAGAATAAAAAACCTTTCTACCTGTCTTGGTGCCATAGATTCCTGGGCTGAGGAAGGACAAAGGAGCTGGGCAAAGGCAACACATTCATGTTTGCATCCTACTCCCAGGAGCTTGCAGTATCCTTCTCGTATCTTCCTTTCTCTCCCTTGTGCTCTTGTTATTCTGCGATGGGAAACAAAATCAGCCCTGTGTCCTGGTGTGTGGGTTCTGGGGTGTTCACTCTGCTAGACTGTTTATTTTCTGTCTCTGGCTTGGCACTGAGGAGATTGAAAAGGACCAGCCCCAGGATCTCCTGATCCATTCCTCATGAATGCTGCATTCATCACTTAGACGTAATATATTTATAATCAGGGCCAAATTAACATGACCTTGTTTAATTCTAAATACATCACAGGCAGCCAGACATGGGAACTGTTGGCTTTAAATCAGATGTGAGATGTGTTAGCCCACAAAGAGTTGGCTATAATACTGTTGATCTCTTTCAGTTTGATAGATAGCTTTCTTTGCTACTTTTATAAGAAGTGGAAAAGGTTGTAGATGAAGTGGATGTGGTAGGGGCTCCTCCTACAGCTGGACTTTAGGGCAATCAAAATTTGTTCCTGTGATCATTCCAATGGAAGGGCTGGGCTGTGGGAAAGTGGAGTATGATGGTATGCCTTGGGTTTGGATCTGCCAACACAAATTAACTAATTTCTAAGACCCCTCCCAATATTCTAGAGACATTAATCTTGGGGAAAAAAACCCAACAAAATAAGAAACAAAAAACAACAGTCAGCTTTTTACTATTTCCCTGTGCAGTAGTGTTTAACTGAGCCCACCATAAATGGTTAAGGACAATTTTATACCCCCACATCTTTCTTTGGGTCATGCCTGTATATCAATATTCTTTTAGCATGACAACTCCAATCCCATCAAGATCTTCTACCCAGTTCTTTCTTTCTTGTGCTATAAACATTTGTTCTAAATATAGCTGCAGTTTCTATAATGTAAATTGTACTTATTCTGGCATTAGGAATAGTGGTGTTAGAGAATCCTGAAACTTATTTTCCCGGTTGTGCAATGGAGACCTGTGTGGGCATTGAAGCTTTAAGGCACCTTGTTATTCATGTACATACAGCTGTAGAGCTGGGTGCTCTCTCTCCCACTCTACCCACATTCCCACCCACCCACCTATCCACGGTTTCTGCTGTTACAAAGTATTCTGTCTTCGATATGAAACAAGTCAGGGCTAAACTAATTAACTAACCAGCAGTGATCTACAGCTCTAGTATCTTGCATTCCTGAAGATTTATTCCATTTCAAATTCATTGCCATTTCCCTCCAGGGAAATAAAGATTGCTGCCTATTAAAGATGGGGACAGAAAAAGGCACCTTCACTGGAGACAGCCTGTACAAGAAAATAATACTGTAATCATTCCCTCCAATCAGCTGAAAAGGATTAAATCTTCTGCTTCTAAAGTAATGTTCCGATTGAGCCTTGGGGAAGAATAATTCATGATTAGGGAGAAGGCTGGCCTAGCAAATGTGAACATTATGTCCATTACTTAAACACACTTCCTGGGCTGACTGCTAATGTACCCAAGGGACTCACAGCCCCAGCAACTGATGGGCGCAATGAAACGGGCAGACAAGGACAAGAAGCATTATCATCTGCATTCAACAGCACTACACAGACTTTACCACTGCTAAATCACTGCCTTTGGTAAATAGCCCAGATAACTCATTTTAATAGAAGAATTCTTCTCTTTTTTATGTGTATTAAACAACAGACTCTTCTGAGTGGTGGCAGTGTATTGATTCCTGGGAAAGGCTGTGTGAATACCAATTCTGTAATTTATGCTGTTTTGTGGCTCTGGCTCTTTTTGTTATGCATAGTGTATTAAACATTCAATAGCTCAATTTAATCTTTGCAGCCAAATTGCACAGCACATCTTGCCAGATAGTGGTTGTTTCATATACACAGCCCATCTGCTTCCTGTTCTATAATTCATTCAGTAGGCAAAGTTTCTGGCAGCCTCAGGATATTTCATATATATATATATATATATATATATATATATATATATATATATATTCTCCTTAGGGTTCTAGAAGTGCTTGGCTCTCAATTAGTTTTCTGGGTATCTAGTGCTGTGTATGTATATGAGTGGGGGCGTGTGTTTCCACTTTTATGTGAATTAGAAATGGGAATAGTTGCTATGTTCAAAGTCCTCATCTGGACAACTTTTCATAAAGTTGTGGGATTTCACAAGACCAAAAGAAAGGCAAAATAGTTAAAAATGAAACACAATGATCCTTCTCCACTGGGAAATTATCAACAGCAATAAAATCTGTTCTTTTGACCATCCTTATCTAAATAGATTGATTTATATCTTGTGGGAGAAAAATAAATAAAACAAACCAAGCAGTCGTATAAACTCTTGGCTCCTTTTTCTGGATGAACCACAAGGGAATGGCCCTCTTTTGGCGATGTTTATTTTCCCTCAGTTCCTCCCTTCTTGGATCCCTGCCCCACCTCTTAATGCCGATGGTAACTTTGTCCTTTCCCCATCTCCCTTTTCTGTTTACTTTTAAAGAAGTCAGTGCCTAAATGTTACCCAGTGGAAAACTGCATTTGCTAGTTATTGACATTTTCTGGCAACTTCCTGTAAAAATGCCTGATTTTCAGAGCGTTTTATGGCCTTTGCACTACACTCAAGGGACATGGGCCACCCTGGGTCTTAGATGATCATTTTAAACCTATTTGGGAAAGTGACCCAAGAATCCATCTTATAGGCTAAAATTACAGCCTCTCAGCACAAGTAGATCATCCATGCCAATGACCTCATTTTACGGTGTGGAACTGCCTGAACTTGAGGAATGCTTTAGAGCATGACCAAGCAGGCAGTACAAATAGCTCCACAATGTTTCCAAGACCATGAGGGAAGCTGAAAGGAGCCAGAGGACAACAGACATGCTAAACATACCAAGGATCTGGACCTGGGAGTTTGTGGAGCTGGTTTCTTTTGTGTGTGTGTGTGTGTGTGTGTGTGTGTGTGTGTGTGTGTGTGTGTTGAAATTAAGTGATATTATGTATCTTTAGTGGCTGGGAAGGCCAAACAAAACATATCTCCAAGCTTGAAAGAACCAGTGTTAGTGCTCTTCACTAACAGCTTTATAGCCCTTGGTTTTGCAAACAGCTATCTGTACTTTCAGACCTGAGTGGCAATTTAACTTCTAACCTGATCCAGTGTGTGTGTGTGGCAGGGAAAATGCCTGTGAGTGATCTTTGGTGATTCTCACCAGGACTTCCGGAATTACTTTCCTTTAGACTCTGGGTAAAAATTCTGCATATTGGAGACATATCAGGTTCCTGAGTATGTTTCCTTGAATGAGAATGAGAATGGAAGCCAAAGAGACCATGACTGAAGCTCTTTAAAATAAGAGCAGAAGAAGTCAGAGATTCTAAGAAGCTTCAATGTGATATGGTTAGCCTTGAGAATAGATGGAGCCACATGTAAGGACACAGAGCCAAAAGGAGCTGATCGTGGCTACTGGCCAACAGCCTGGAAATGGATACTTTAGATCTGTTGCCACAAGAAACTACATTCTGCCAGCAACCAAATGACTCTGAATGTGAATTCTTCTTCCAAATCTCAACATAAGAGTCTTGCTGGCCAATATCTTGCTTTTAGCCTGTGAGACTCTAAGAACAGAACCCAGCCGAACCACGTGGCACTTCTTATTTACCACACTGTAGACTAACAGATGGATGTTGTAAGCTACTGGTGACGGCTATATGGTAGCAGCAGATAGGTTTGGCTCCTCTTCTGCAGCCTGGCCATCAGTGCTAAAGTATAGCCTCACCTGTCTATGCTCAACCTTTGCCCATGAGCTTCTGCTTCCTATTTTCATGTGGAGAGAAGGAAGCAGGTTGTGAGAAGGACATATGAGGGATACTAAAGTTCTTACCTGCCTGTTGTTTTCTTCTCTCTAGATCTGCAGAGATTCCAGCTGGTACATAATGGGAAACTGTCAGAATTTGTTGAAGGTCTTTGCTATTCTGCTTTTTATCAGCTTTTGTCTTGACCTGCTAAGTCTTCTGCACGACCACAGTGGGAATGCAAAGGAAGTTCTTGGGAAGGTTCACTATTGGTCACAAGAACTATACCATTCATCCTGCCTTTCTTGCTGTCACAGAGATAGTCCATGCAATGATGCATTTCATTCTCTGCCAACAGAACAGCCAGTCATTCCTCTACTTTTTGGCTTCTGGTTAGGCACTGGGTCACACATTGCTTGTCCTCCTTTTCTTGAGTCAGGGGGAGGTCAAACTACGTAATTAAGGAGCTCAGCATTGGGAGAAGAGGTTAAAGAAATAGTGAGGCAGTGGGTGATGATAGCATAGACTGTGGTATGGCTATAGCTTTGACTTCTCAGGCACAAGTTCTATATCTGTTCTTTTTGGCACAATGATAGACAGAGTGACCCTTTACACAATTTTTCACTAGTGCTAGGGGACAAGTCAGAATTCCACAATTTGCTTTCAAATGGACAGGTGGTATGGTGGGACAAGACAATGGCTTTGAACATTTCAGTGAAACAGAATTTACATTTCATTTTGTGTACCCTGTACCTTCAGAGTTTCAGAACAGAGTGTGGAGTAGAACAGTGCCTCTTGCTTGTTAACTGGGATTCATGCACACATAGGTAAACATGCCTTCTCCCCTTTCCAGGTTTCACCTCTTAAAACCCCCTATCCCCAACACCTCCCCCTGCTCTTCAACCCAATCTCTCCTGCTTCCTGGACTTGGCATTCCCCTACACTGGGGCATAGAGCCTTCATAGGACCAAGGGCTTCTCTTCCCACTAATAACCAACTAGGCCATCCTCTGCTACATATGCAACTGGAGCCATGAGTCCCAACATGTATAATTTTTGGTTGGTGGTTTAGTACCTGGGAGTTCTTGGGTTACTGGTTATTTCATATTGTTGTTCCTCCTAAGGGGCTACAAACCCCTTCAGCTCCTTGGGTTCTTTCTCTAACTCCTTCATTAGGGACCCTATGCTCAGTCCAATAGATGATTGTGAGCCTCCACTTCTGTATTAGTCAGGCACTGGCAGAGCCTCTCAGGAGATAGCTATACCAGGCACCTGTCATCAATCACTTGTTGGGATTCACAATAGTGTCTGAGTTTGGTGATTGTATATGGGATAGATCCCCAGGTGGGGCAGTCTCGAGATTGTCATCCCTTCAGTCTCTGCTCCACACTTTGTCTCTGTAATTCCTTCCATAGGTATTTTGTTACCCCTTCCAAGGAGGATCAAAGTATCTGCACTTTGGTCTTCCTTCTTCTTGAGTTTCATGTGGTTTGTGTATTGCATCTTGGGTATTTCGAGCTTCTGGGCTAATATCCACTAATCAGTGAGTGCATACCATGTGTGTTCTTCTGTGATTGGGTTACCTCACTCAGGATGATATCCTTCAGATCCATCCATTTAACTAAGAATTTTATGAATTCATTGTTTTTAATAAGTAAGTAGTACTCCATTGTGTTGATGACCACATTTTCTGTATCCATTCCTGTGTTGGGAAACATCTGGGTTGTTTCTACTTCTGGGTATTATAAATAAGGCTGCTATGAACTGAAGGAAACCTTCCTGCAATTTCTCTTCTTCCATGGGTGTTCACGAACTGGGGTAATTGAGTTTCTCTGAAAATAAGCGGGGCGGGAGAAAGAAAGAGCACGACACCAAGTAAACTTTATCAAGGTGTGTTTTTTACTAAATGAA
The DNA here is from genome assembly GCF_008632895.1 of Mastomys coucha. Classification (NCBI taxonomy): domain Eukaryota; kingdom Metazoa; phylum Chordata; class Mammalia; order Rodentia; family Muridae; genus Mastomys; species Mastomys coucha. The sequence continues at coordinate 32,287,056 of NW_022196900.1, read as the reverse complement.
CCAAGATATATATAGCTAAGGCAGAACAATCCTTCGGCTTTTAGCATAGACATGAGAACAGGGAAATAACATTGCAGTCTGTAAACAAAACACCCTACAAGCAAGGGCTCTAGGCAGGAAAGCGGATTAGAGGTCTCAGTTCCTTTGAAGTCTAGGCTACCAGGTCTGTCTTTGATCTCTGGTGCTGCCCCTGGTGATTCACGCCTGTCGCGCAGGGCAGAGCAGCACAGCGGGACACCACAATGAACATAGTGGAACATGTGTCTTTATTACATGTTGGAGAATCTTCTGGGTATATATCCAGGAGTGGAATAGCTGGGTCATCAAATAGTACTATGTCCAATTTTCAGAGGAGCTGCCAGATTGATTTCCAGAGTAGTTGTAACAGCTTGCAATCCCACCAGCAATGGAAGAATGTTCCTCTTTCTCCACATCCAGCCCAACATGTGCTGTCACCTGAGTTTTTGATCTTAGCCATTCTGACTGGTGTGAGGTGGAATTTCAGGGTTGTTTTATTTTGCATTTCCCTATGATGAAGGATATTGAACATTTTTTAGGTGCTTCCCAGCCATTCGGTTTCCTCAGTTGAAAATTCTTTGTTTAGCTCTGTACCCCATTTTTAATAGGGCTATTTGGTTCTCTGGAGTCTAACTTCTTGAGTTCTTTGTATATATCGGATATTAGCCCTCTATTGGGTGTAGGATTGGTAAAGATCTTTTCCCAATCTGTTGGTTGCCGTTTTGTCCTATTGATAGTGTCCATTGCCTTACAGAAGTTTTGCAATTTTATGAGGTCCCATTTGTCAATTCTTATTCTTAGAGCATAAGCTATTGGTGTTCTGCTAAGGAAAATTTCCCCTGTGCCCATGTGCTCAAGGCTCTTCCCTACTTTCTTTTCTATTAGTTTCAGTGTATCTAGTTTTATGTGGAGGTCCTTGATCCTCTTGCACTCTTTAACCATTTGGCCTCTATATGAGAACAATCTAGCTCTTCTTGACCCAGTTAGCAGCTCTGATAGCCTCTGGACAGATTTAGTGATTAGTGATGATTGATTTTTTTTCTTGTCAGCTTAATTGTCACACTTGAGCTGGACTGATGTAAACCCCGCTGTGGTTAATTAGCCTAGTGGACTTAGAAAGTTTAGAACCAGCCTCAGACAGGAAAAAGTCTTTTCTTTATCCTGTTGAGGTAAACTGACTTCTCGTGGATCCATGTTTTCATTAGGTCCAAGGGGCAAGTGAGGAAATTCACTTTGTATAAAATAGACATGGCATTGTCCCCAGGTTTAGATAAACTACTGTTGTCTTCTAGAGCATGACTTCTCAAGGGAAGCAGCCCAGGAGAACTTCTCTGTGGCATGTGTCAGTTGGGAGGGTGACATCACTTCAATCATACTTATTTGTATTCATGTGTTCAAAGACTTTAAACTTTGTTGCTCTTGCACTAACATGAACTTATTATTCTGGAAACTGTTCCTTGTCACAATGCTGGAGAGATGACTCTGTGTTTAAGAGTGCTTACTGCGAGACCCAGGTGAGCGGAAGGGTGGCAGGGACAGGATCCTCTCAGTTTCCAAGTGACAGAGGAGGATCAGCATCCTTCTCTGCCCCTTCCCTGCAAGTGAAGGGCCTACCTCCAGGGAACACCTTAAGCCAGAGACCCGGAAAAGAACCACCATTTTCTCTCGGGTGAGTTTCTGAGACCTGAGCAGCCGGCCGGGAGGCACAGGCCCCACAAGTCTCAGGGGACTTGCAGGACTGCAGGGACAGGAAAAACTCTAGTCAGAGACACTAAGAACATCTAACACCAAAAAGCAAGAGATGGCGAAAGACAAAGGCAAGAATCCTACCAACAGAAACCAAGACTACATGGCTTCATCAGAACCTAGTACTCCCACTGTAGCAAGTCCTGGATATCACAAAACACCAGAAAAGCAAGAATTGGATCTAAAATCATATCTCACAATGCTGATAGAGGAATTTAAGAAGGACACGAATAACTCCCTTAAAGAAATACAGGAGAATACAAGTAAAGAGGTACAAGCCCTTAAAGAGGAAACAAAAAAATCCCATAAAGAATTACAGGAGATCATAAGTAAACAAGTAGAAGCACTTAAAGAGCAAACTCAAAAATCCCTTAAGGAATTGCAGGAAAACACAAACAAACAGGTGAAGAAATTGAGTAAAGCCATCCAGGACCTAAAAATGGAAGTCGAAACAATAAAGGAATCACAAAAAGAGACAACTCTGGAATTAGAAATCTTAGGTAAGAAGTTAGGAAACATAGATGCAAGCATCACTAACAGAATACAAGAGATAGAAGAGAGAATCTCAGGGGCAGAAGATAATATAGACAATATTGAGGGAACAGTCAAAGAAAACACAAAATGTTAAAAGCTCTTAACCCAAAACATCCAGGAAATCCAGGAAGCAATGAGAAGACCAAATCTAAGGATAATAGGTATAGAAGAGAGCAAAGACCTCCAACTTAAGGGGCCAGTAAATATCTTCAACAAAATTATAGAAGAAAACTCCCCTAACCTAAAGAAAGAGATGCCCATGATCATACAAGACGCTTATAGAACCTCAAATTGACTGGACCAGAAAAGAAATTTTTCCTGTCACATAATAGTCAAAGCACCAAATGCACGAAACAAAGAAAGAATACTAAAAGCAGGAAGGGAAAAAGGTCAAGTAACATATAAAGGCAGGCCTATCAGAATTACACCAGACTTCTCACCAGAGACTATGAAAGCTAGAAGATCCTGGACAGATGTCATACAGACCCTAAGAGAACACAAATGCCAGCCCAGACTACTATACCCAGCAAAACTCTCAATCACCATAGATGGAGAAACCAAAGTATTCCATGACAAAACCAAATTCACACAATACATTTCCACAAATCCAGCCCTTCAAAGACTAATAAATGAAAAACTCCAATACAAGAAGGGGAACTACATCACTGAAAAAGCAAAAATGTAATCTTCCAACAAAACTAAAAGAAGATAAACACATGAATGGAATGCCAGCGCTAACTACAAAAATAACAGGAAGCAACAACTACTTTTCCTTAATATCTATTAGTATCAATAGACTCAATTCTCCAATAAAAAGACATTGACTATCAGATTGGGTACATAAACAGGACCCAACATTTTGCTGCATATAGGAAACCTACCTCAGTGACAAAGACACACACTACCTCAGAATAAAAGGCTGAAAAACAATTCTCCAAGCGAATGGCCCCAAGAAAAAAGCTGGAGTAGCCAGCTAATATCGAATAAAATCGAATTTCACCCTAAAGTGATCAAAAAAGATAAGGAGGGACACTTCATATT
>NW_022196900.1:32228964-32278926 GCF_008632895.1 Mastomys coucha | reverse complement strand
GACATCTATTGATCTGAGTACAGGGTCTCCAGTGAAGGAGTTAGAGAAAGGACCAATGGAGCTGAGGGATTTGCAGCCCCTCAGGACGAACAACTATGAACTAACCAGTACCCTCAGAGCTCCCAGGGTCTCAACCATGAACCAAGGACTGCACATGGAGGGGTCTGATTGTTCTGGCAGCATGTGTATAGTAGAGGATTGCAATTTGATCATCGATAGGAGGAGAAGAGCTCAGCCCTGTGAAAGTTCTCTGACCCAGTGTAGGGGAATGCCAGGGCCAATAAGTGGGAGATGGTGGGGTGCCAGGCGTGGGGAAGGGGGAGGAAGCGGGGGTTTGTTTTTGTTTTTTTTATTTGTTTCTTTGTTTTTTGGAGGGGAAACTAGGAATGGAGAAAATTACATGTAAATAAAGAAAATATCTTAAAAAAAAAAAACAAAAAAAAAACAAAAAAGAGTGCTTACTGTTGGAGAGGACTTGGGTTTGATTTCCAGAACTCCCACATCGAGAATTCACAAGTGTGCATATCTCAAGTTCCAAGAGTCAGATTTCTGTTAAGCATTTGCATATACATATATGTGTATACACTAACTCTTGCAGACACATACATATGAGTAAAATATTTAACACTTAAAAGTGGATGGGGAATGTTCAAGAGGCATTAACCCTACACAAAGTACTACCGGCAAGTAAGAAATGTTGAGAGAGGGAAAAATAGTCCTCTCCAGGGAAGAGTACTGGAGTTGGTCATCCAATACCAAATGAACAACTCTGAAACATATACAAGAGTAACATGTAGGTTTAGCAGGTTATATATAGGTGTAAATGTGAATATATATGCATATACATATGTATGTATGTAATAACAATGAGAGAAAAGGCTATAAATTTGGAAGAGCAAATGGGGGGCATGTGAGAGGGCTTGAAGGGAAGAAAGTGTAGAAATAAATGATGTAATTATATAATATCTAAAATAAGGGAAAAGAATTCATTTCATATCCATAAAGCTGTTTAATTTAGGATTCCAAACAAAGGCTCAACTTTTATCTTCCCTCCTTCCTTCCAATGGCAACATCTTGAATCATTAGGAACATTATATCTTAACTTAGCCCTTTACTTCATGTTTCAAAGGCTTAGCACTGACTTCTGTTTCATGAGCATGTGTCCACTAGGCATAGTGTCCACAACATGGCCTTATTCTATATTCATGAGGTAAAACCATCCAAGGATTATCCTAGCTTTGTTTTAAATTTCAGGTAACACCTGGAGTGAATTAAACATGCACAAATGATGTGGGAAAGCCATGGGTTTACTAGTCCCTGTCTTGCTATAGCAAATCTACAGAACCTTTATGAGCATGAGTTCCAGTCAGTCAGAGGGTGATAAAAGAGTTGGATATTCTTGCAATTGTGGGCATGTTAATGTGCAAGAGTCAGGAGAAGACTGAATAAACCTTGCTCAATGGCTTTTGTCTGTGCATGATCTGTTGCTGAGGGAAACTTTGTTATAATTTTCTCCCTCCAAGTTCTCCCATATGTTCCTATTTGTTCTCTTTCAAATTCTTGGCCCTTTCACACATTAATTGTAATTGTATGCATATATTTCTATCTTTCTATGCATACATAAAGGAAGATCAGTTCAAGAACTTTGAATGAGTATTAGGTAAAGTGGCTCCAGAAGAGGCCTGCATTTATTCTGCCTTACTGTCAGTATGAAGAACAGTATTTTGATGTCAAAAAGTATTGTATTTAAACAGAGTACATATTGTTTCTACTACTACAAGATGAAAGTTAAAAAATCAATAGGAATAGTTATAAAATCAATAGGAATACAAAAGGAATGGGTTCAGATTATAGGATAAAAGTTGTATCCTAGAACCTAGGGCTTTAAAGATTAGTGCCAAGTATTTAGATTCTAGATGCCCTTTTCATTTTCTTAGCATTGTCCTCAAAAATTAATTCATTCAACCATTTGCCTACCCATCTGATATCTGTCCATCTGTCTGTCTATGCATCTTTCCACTCATCCTCTCATCTATTTGTCCATCTATCTGACTGTCCATATGCTTATTCACCCTCCCATCTGTTCATCCACCCATAGATTCATTCATAGATCCATTCTTTCATGGATGGATTCATACATCCATCTTTCTACTCATTATTTCTATTTCTATATGATTTTTTCTGTAGATAGAATGCCTCCAAATGTTAGATGCTGTTAAGTGCAATTTTAAGAGCTCCTTTGCTTCATCACATACATGGCCATCTGTACTGGCTGGTTTTGTATGTCAACTTGACACAGGCTGGAGTTATCACAGAGAAGGGAGCTTAGTTGGGGAAGTGCCTCCATGAGATCCAGCTGTGGGACTTTTTCTCAATTAGTGATCAAAGGGGTAGGGACCCTTGGGGTTTGTGCCATCCCTGGGCTGGAACTCTTGGGTTCTATAAGAGAGCAGGCTGAGTAAGCCAGGGAAAGCAAGCCAGTAAGGAATATCTTTCCATGGCCTCTGCATCAGCTCCTGCTTCCTGACCTGCTTGAGTTCCAGTCCTAACTTCCTCTGGTGATCAACAGCCATATGGAAGTAAGTGAATAAACCCTTTCCTTCCCAACTTGCTTCTTGGTCATGATGTTTGTGCAGGGATAGAAACCCTGACTAATACAAATTGGTACCAGAATAGTGGGGTATTCCTGGTGACAACCTGAGCATGTTTTGGGGAGGACTGTGGAAGGACTTTGGAACTTTGAGCTAGAAGAGCCACTGATTGTTAAGAACTCTGTGGGATGTTCTGTAGGAGCTTGGAAGATCATGTTGAGAACAGTGCAGAGATGGAGGCCTGGCTTGTGAAATTTCAGAGCGAAGATTAAAGACACTTATCAGGGCCATGTTGTTTTGATTGTGAAGATTCTGTGGTTTTGGTTAGCTGGGGCTGAAGTATCAGCTGTGATAAACAAGATGCCAGAACTACTAAAGGGAAAACTTTGCATTACTGGGACTATTGATGCTGGTTAGCTGGAGCTAAGAAATTATCGGTGATCAAGAAGAGATCAGTATCACTGAGGTGACATCTTCTGGGAAGTGTTTTCTGAGAGCACAAAGAGATTGTGTTCCAGAGATAGCCAAGGTTGTACCTTGTGCTGCAGCAGGACTTGGTAATATGTAAGAGTCACCTAGGTGGTACTGGTTTTGACAGCACAAAGGGGTCATGAAGAACAGCTGAGGCTCAGCACAGTGATAGGCCATGGAAGGCCAAAAGTGAAGGTGCAGTCTCAGTTTGCAATTGATGGCCCAGGACTGAAGGTGTCATGCAAAGGAGTTGAGGCTTGGCACCATGAAGACAGTCTATGAAAGGCTATTGGTAAAGCCTAGTTACAGCAATGTTTTGGGAATGCTGGTACCATGCAATGACCACCAAGGACAGCAGCAGCAGTGGAGTATAGGCATCTGGAGCCCAGAAGACAAGATGTGTGCTACAAAGGGCAGATCGAAGAAGTGACCAAAGCCCTTAGAGGAGCCCAGAAAATTGTGGGTTAGATCCCAGACATTGGTCTTGCTTTTGATTGTGACTGTGCCCAGATATTTTTCCCTCTTGAAGGAAGAATGTATTTTAGTGGAGTCCACAGTTAAGAGACTTTGAATTTTAAAAGATATTGGACATTTTAAATTGATTGAACTTTTAATATGTAAAGACTGTGGAACTTTAGATCTTGGGGATAAATAAGAAAATAAGGGTTGAGGCTTAATAATGATGTGTTTGTGTGTCAAGTTGACAAGGGGTCAATTGTACTGGCTGGTTTTGTATGTCAACTTGACACAGGCTGGAGTTATCACAGAGAAGGGAGCTTAGTTGGGGAAGTGCCTCCATGAGATCCAGCTGTGGGGCTTTTTCTCAATTAGTGATCAAGGTGGTAGGGCCCCTTGAGGGTGGTGCCATCCCTGGGCTGGAACTCTTGGGTTCTGTAAGAGAGCAGTCTGAGCAAGCCAGGAGAAGCAAGCCAGTAAGGAGCATCTCTCCATGGCCTCTGCATCAGCTCCTGCTTCCTGACTTGCTTGAGTTCCAGTCCTGACTTCCTCTGGTGATCAACAGCCATGTGGAAGTAAGCTGAATAAACCCTTTCCTTCCCAACTTGCTTCTTGGTCATGATGTTTGTGCAAGAATAGAAAGCCTGATTAAGACACCATCCTACCATAAGATGTTACCTACTACTTTGGGTCACCCACTGATCCCTAAACCAAACTATAGAATAAAGAATTATTTGGCTAGGTATAGCTCATGCATCATTTTTACATATATAAGATATCTGAAGGTAAGAATAAGGTAGGTAAATTAGCATTAAAAAGATAAAATAGATTGTTGTACACAGGAAAAAATAGTTTTTCTCTTAAATTCTGTAATAATATGACTACCAGATGATCTAAGATAAACTTTTTTCTGAATCAAAAGTAAAATAAAAAATTATAATTCATTTTTTCTCATAGTTATTACTTTTAGTTTACTGCTAAAATGGATTCTGATCTAGTTTAAATAGCACATTTATAGAAAGATATAGTTAATATGTCCCATTGTGTGTGTATGTGTGTGTTTTGGAAGGTCTAGGTTTAGTCCAATATATAACAAACATACAATGAGGATGACCTATATAATGAAAAGTGCTGGCTATTCATGAACTCAATTCCAGCCTGATTGTGAAGTAGCCTAGAGGCTTGGGTTGTCTTTATTTTCAAGTCTTGAATTAAATAGTCTGTTTCAGATTTTTATTAAGATGTCAAAACTATAAGCTACATCTGTACAAGCCAGTGAGGGAGTAAACTCAAAATAAGAACAAAGAAACAGCCTCTATCACAAAGAAAGCAAGTAAGAAAGCGCTTTGGAAATTTACCAAGGTATTTGTAGGATACCCAAAATACACAGAGGAAAAAAAGTGAGCACAGGAAAATAGCAAGCTAGGTCTAATACAGCTCCTGCTATATGTCTCTCTTGTTAGTAGAGGGGAAGCTGAAGCCTCATTCAAATGATAAAGCAGGGAGCCCTAGGGTAAACAGATTGTCAGTCCAATACTCAAGACAACCCCAAAGTCCTCACATGTATTCGATCCAGATGGAAGTGTAAGTGAAAGTTATTCCTGAGGCAAATGGGTCAGCAGAATGGTGGAGTCTTCCCTCCTCAATATAAGACTTAGAGGACAGTGACTGGGTACCTTCTATTGAAAACCGAGCTATTCTAAGTAGTTAAGAATAGAAAACAAACCACAGGGCCTGAACTCAACTGGACAGATTCCCAGGGTATTATATAGCCTTGGGAAGCAATAGTTATCAGGAGATACAGACACTGATATGGCTCTAAAAGTCCAGGCTGCTGAAGTCTTAGATTGGGCAGTAAAGCACACAAGGAAGGATAGCTCTATTCTTGGTGACGGGGATAAATTTCATGAACTTGAAATCTTTCTTAAGCACGATAGCCCAGAACATAATGTCATCAATTAGGCCATTGCTTTTAGCTGCCTGGCTGACTCTATATTGCTATTTAACCTATGAGCTCTGAAGCTCTAGAACAATGCTTGGTATGCAGAGGTCCATCTCACTAGGAAGTCTTCAAAATAAATATGGATATGCTCTCTATATTCAAATCTCAGTGCTTTGGCTACTTCCCTGAGCCACAGTGTGCAGGAGACATCTCATGCAGTAGAAACAACCCAGTGGGTTATCTAGAGTCTTGAGAAGGCAAGACAACTTGCCCAGAATACAGTCAGAAACAATGGCCAGAAGAAGCTTTTGATAGACAAAGATGAGAAGTTAGTAGAGAAGGTAGCTCTGTAGACACTGGACCCTTGGCCAATACAGACTTGACCATGTATGAATAATGGAAAAGGCAAAATTCCTCAAGTCCCACCAACTTATCTGGTCCATCTTGTGCCTTCTGTGTTGCATCTTCTGGGGACTTAGATAGGGATCCCACTTTTCCAGTTTTCACTAAAGATTTTGCAGTCTTTTCACTTTATCTGACTTCTTCAGTTTCTTCTTTGTCTATTTTTCTTTTTGCTCTAGAATTTGTCATTTGTCTGTGAATAGAAATGAACTACCATACCTAGCTGTCTTAGTGGTTTTTTCTGTATTTGTGTTTCCAAAAAACACAGTGTGTTTGTAAGTATGTGTGACATAGTGCATATATAGCATTCAGAGAACAACTTGTGGGAAATGGTTCTCTCTTTTGATCATGAATAATTCACCAAAATTAAGATTTTTGGAAAAAATATTTTTAGTGAATCAAACAAATTACAGTGAAAAGCACCAGTAGATCATCTTAACCAAGCGGATGAAGGAATCAGGAATGCTGTACAAGATAGGTGAAACACTAAATTGAAATAACAGAGAGCAGAGGGGTTGGATGTGAGTGGGGAGGAGAGGTAAGAGAGAAGGGGCAGGGAGAGGGAAATATCCCATTTATGGATGAAGATAAGCACTCCATAGACACCTTCTTCGGTATTCTGACCAGTTGTGAATGTCTTTTTTAACTACCATCCACTGTAAAAAGAAGCTTCTTTAATAAGGACTGGGAACACACTTATGGGAGAGACGAGATATATATGTAGAATATCATGTGAAACCATGTCTATTTAACAAAGTAATAGCAGTAGGATTTCCCATAGGGCTTTCCAGCTATGGATTCTTGTCCAGACTTAGAGTACTAAGCCTGGAACAGGCCTTATAGAATAGGCCTTAAATTCAGTGAGAAAGTGGTTGGTTATCACCATAACAGTCATGCCATTATTACATCAAAAACATACCTTGCATATCTTGCCAAAATAGTTGTTAATGTAGCTAGATAAGACTATTAAGGATTGTTATTCTTCAGACACCTGCATAGCACCTTCTACAACAATGAGAACTTGCTAGAAAGAAGGAAAATACCAGGTCAATATCAGCTTACTTTTCTCATGTCCTGTGACCAAAATATGTTTTGTCTTCAATAATACAGTTTTTACATCGAGTTCTAGTAAGCAACAAAGAGCAATGCTATATTGTTTTGTGAGTTTCTGAGATACCTCTAATAAACATCTCAACATAAAATATCTCACACCTGGCACTGAAATTTTAATTTGGCAGCCAATAGCTTCTGAGAGTCATATTATCTCCATAATAAATATAGATAAATTACATTTAAACTAATATATATGATATAATTTTATAATTATATACTATAATTAAACATATGCTTATATTAAAATAGTAAAAACTTGTAATATAATTAATACTGATATATTATGTATACATATATAATTATATAGTATATTAATGTAATTCATAATTCACACAAACATACAATTCACACACACATTTTACATGTGGCTTTTAAAAGCTATCCTCAGTACTATTTATTTATCTCCTGAACTCCTCTGCTTCTCTACTGTTTAAAATCTCTCCATATATCACACACTGTTTTCTTTAGTGCTCAGGAACTGAAGAGAAGTAGAAGAATTCTAAAAGCCAGAGGGCAGGGAGGACTTGGGTGAAGCAACATCTTTTACACATGACAGTAGCATTGAAACTTTGAACTTACAGCAGCTATCATGGCCTATACAAGACTTGCACAACGTTAAGACAATCAAATTCCAGCAAGGGCTGGAGAGAGATTTACAAATTCCCACTACTAGCTGAGGAGCTACTGATAGTTGATGGCTACTATGGATAGGATTGCCTATTTTTTTTTTTCAGAGATATGGCCCTTGGTAGGTAGACTGTCTCTAGTGGATGATGTCACACCCATAAGTATATGGTCAGCAGGTCATTATTTTTTTAAGAAGATTATGAGGTCAGGAGGAAGATATGGGAGGGTCTTGGAGGAACTGAAGTGAAAATAAGTGTAAATATGTTCAAAATAAGTTGTATAAAATTCTTAATAAACAAAGTTTTATACACACAACCACATACATACATATATACATATGTATGTATATATTTGTGTATATATGTATTATATATAGAGAGGGGCCTTGAATACAGAGCTCCAGGATATGAAAACAGACCAAACCTAAAACACTCCATGGGATAGATAAAAGGAACGAAGGTAAAAATTAAAGGCATAATCTATTAAACTATAACAGTAAATGTCCCAAATCTAGAGTAAAAATGGACATCAAAACTCAAAAGGCATTTAGAATCCCAACAGAAATGACCAGAGAAGAACCTTACCCAATATCTTATGGTTGAGATTATGAAATGTTTAAAGTAAAACAAAGAAAGACTATTAAAAATCCTAAGGGTGAACACCTACCCATTTACAAAGGCAAATTCTCAGAATAACATATCTCTCAAAAGAAGCCCTAAATGCCAGAAGAGGTTGGAATGATATATTTCAAGCCTTTACACTGAAGGATTAGCACTAAGATTGGTGGTACCACTAAGATTTAACAAAATTAAAGTTAGTCGAGGAATAAACACATTTTTTTTTTTTTTTTTTTTTTAGATAAGTGCAAGTACTATCCAAAAGGTGGAAGGAAGAAATCTCACTTTTGGGAGCATATGGAAGAATAAATCTCATGAAAGGAACATATGAATAAAGGAGAAGAAAGAAAAAATCTGTTATTTCCAGCATAGTTAGCCAGTAAAATTCTGATGTTAGTAAGGGGAAAAAGAAAGAAAGAAACTGAGCAGACAATTAACAGAATTATATGAATTACTGTACTTTTTGTTTACAATAACTTGAAATGTAATCAGTTCACCAATAAAGAGAAACAGTCTGAGTAAAATTTCAAAACAAAATTAAAAATACCTACATTCATTATTGTTTGCCTGCAAGAATCACAAAACATAATTTTATTAATTCTTCAAGTTTCATAATTTAAGTGTGTAATTTTATTTATCTATTTATTCACATCACATCCTACCCCCTTTCTTTTCTCCTGCATGCTTAACCCTAACATACCCCTTCCCCACTCCTCCTTTCTTTTCTCCTCAAAGAAGGAAGAGCTTGACCATTGGTACCAATCTTCCCTGGCTCATCAAGTTGCAGCAGGACTAAGGACATCCTCTCCCACTGAAGCTAGACAAGACAGCACATTGGCTACAAATGTGTGTGAAGGTTATAGGCCAGAACCTGCACTGTTACTTAGCGTCTGTGGACTGTAACACAGTTATCCTGTTACATCTGATATCCACTTATAAGTGAGTACACAACATATGTGTCTTTCTGGGTCTGGGTTACCTCACTCAGGATGATATTTCCTAGTTCCATCCATTTACCCGCAAATTTCATTATGCCTTTGTTTTTAGTAGCTGAGTAGTATTTCATTATGTAAATATAGCACATTTTCTTTATCCATACATCAGCTGAGGTAAATCTAGGATGTTTTCAGTTGCTGGCTATTACAAAAAAAGCTGTTATGAACATTGTAGGGATAAACGTTTTGCAACCTACTTTTAATAAGGGTTCAACATCTCCTTTAGCCTCCCACCCAGCAGAGGTAGTGGAAGAGAAAAATTATTAGGATATGAGGGAAGTGGACCTGTTCAGCAGTAACTCTTTGGGGGTGAGCTTGATCTTCTTCGGCAGCAGCTCAGTCCTGTAGCAAACAGCAAATAGGACTCAGCAGCAGGAAAACAGTCCTCTAGGCAGGCAAGCATCACACACAAACTTGCAGCTATAGTCCAGCCTTTTTTGGAAGGCAGACACCAGGCATGACCCAGTAACTGGAGTTCAATCTCAAAGAAACCTCAATGATATCATTACCACAAGTTGAGCTCAACAATACTATGTAAGGCAATTCAGGCAATACAATACATGTGTGTTTTAGTGAAGAATAAATAGTGAGGTGGAACAAACCAATGCTCAGTGCTCATCTTCCATTGTCTGTGTGGGGTTGTATTTATAATCTTTATCCTGTGTCCTTTCACATGTCTGCTATATCAAAACATTTTCCACCCATGTCTGCTTCAGAAAAACATTCCTGTGTCTATTTCAGTAAAACACCTGTGTCTTCTTCAGGAAAACATTCTTTCATGTGTTTTAGCAATATATCTTTTCACATTGCTACGCATACTCCAGTCACATCCATATCAGGGATAAAATCCTGATAAAGGATAAGAGGCAATAAGATTCCAAAAGGAGATCTGTGCCTCCTGGATTTCAGACAGTCGCTGGTATCCCCTAACTCAGACGTGTTCCAGATTAGTCTTTCCAATCGTCAACACGGCCTCATGATTAGGCATAAAGGTACCCCAAGTAATGATTCGTAAATGGTTAAGATTGGGCATTGTCTCCTGGCTGACACAATGTTTCTAACCTATCCTGGTTTATTACCAAGCTTCCCATAACTTGTAATTTCTCTATAGGATACTTCCTTGCTAGAGCTAGCAACAGAGGCCAAGTACATTCTTTAGGGCAATAGATAGTTTAATGTTTTACATACTAGAGAGTAATCGAAGGGCTTCCACTCAAGGACATTAGCTAGATGTGTTAGGTCAGGTCGGAACTCCCCACTGCCTGCCCCGGGCTAGAACCAGAGAATTAGCCGGAAATGCTAGATTGAAACCTCCTGGTCATTGCCTTCAGCAGAATCAGAGAATTAGCCTAGGAAAATCAAAATACCTCAATAGGGAGGGCTCCGCTCCTCTTCCTCCTGCTTCACACCTAGCTACCAGACCCTACTGACCTTGATGTGCGGTCACCTGCCTATGTGACTCTTGACATCAGCCCTGCTTGCTGTATGCTACTTAAGCCTGCTTTTCACTAGCACGAGGACTGGGAGAAGAAGAAGGACTTGGACTCGCATGCAGAACTAGCACTAGAACTTAGATGGGCTAGGACTCAGATTCATGCAATCCGCGGTTCCCAGGCCCAGAGCGCTTGGGCCCAGGGGATGCAGCACCAGTTCAGAGGAGATAGCTGCTGCTTTAGACCCAGTATGTTTCAGATGGCCTCAGATGTACCTCAACTATTGAGCTGCCAGATTTACCATCCCTCTTTTGCAATGACTGTAAAAGTCTGATGCCATTTCTAAGAAATACATTTAGATCTTATACTTCATGTGTCGTCTCTGCCATCATTTCTTTGCCTACGCCTTGTCCATCTGACTAGGACCCCATTTCTCCTGTAGGTTGAGGGAGGCCCAGATCGGCCGGCCCACGGCATCACATGTGTACCCCAGCAAAACATCATTTGACATAACTAATTTTCCAAAGAAACTAGAAGTTTTCACTTCAGAACATAGTTGAACGAGTGTCCTTGTGATATGGTAGAACATCTTTTGAGTGTATGCCCAGGAGTGGTATAGGTGAGTTTTGTGGTACAACTATTCCCAATTTTCTGAGAAACCATCATATTGATTTCCGAAGTGGTTGTACAAGTTTATACTCTGCCAACAATGAAGGAATGTTCCCTTTGCTCCACAACCTCGAAAGCTTGTGATGTCACTTGAATTTTTTTGATCTTAGCCATTTTGGCAGGTAAGATGGAATCTCAGAGTCATTTTAATTTGTATCTCCCTGATGACTAAGAACGTTGAACATTTCTAAGAGTGCTTCTCAGCGATTTGAGGTACCTCTGTTGAGAATTCTTTGTTTAGCTCTATACCCCATTTTTTGATTCAGTTATTTGTTTTGTTGTGTCTAATCTCTTGAGTTTTTTTGTTTACTTTGGATGTTAGTCCTCTGTCAGATGTAGAATTGGTGAAGATCTCTTCCCATTCTGTAGGCGCAATTTTCTTCTATTGATGGTGACCTTTGCCTTACAGAAGCTTCACAGTGTTATGAAGTCCCATTTATTACTTGCTGATCTTAATGCCTGAGCTGTTGGTATTCTATTCAATGTGTTCAAGGCTCCTCGCTTTCTCTTCTATTAGATTCAGTGTATCTAGTATTATGTTGAAGTCTTTGCTCCACTTGGACTTGGGTTTTATACAGTATATGTAGTCATCTACATGCAGGTATCCAGTTAGACTAGCAGTTTGATTTGTTCAAGATGCTTTATGTTTTCCATTGTACGGTTTGACTTCTTTGTCAAAAATCAAGTGTCCATAGGTGTATGGGTTTATTTCTGGGACTTAGACTTGATTCTATTGCCCAACCTGTCTCTTTTTATGCCAATACCATGCAGTTTTTGTTACTATTGCTCTGTAGTACACTTTAAGTCAGGGATGGTGCTACCTCTAGACATTCTTTTATTGTACAGGATTGTTTTACCTATCCTGGGCTTTTTATTTTTACATATGATGTTGAGAATTGTTCTTTTATGGTCTGTAAACAATTGTGTTGGACTTTTGATGGGACTTACATCTTGAATCTGTAGATTGCTTTTAATATCATGACTATTTTTTACTATGTTAGTCCTACAAATCCATGAGCATGGGTGATGTTTCCATCTTCTGAAGTCTTCTTCAATTTCTTTCTTCAAAAATTTGAAGTTCTTGTCATGCACATCTTTCATTTGCTTAGAGTTACACCAAGATATATTATTTGTGGCTATTGTGAAGGGTGTTATTTCCCTATTTTTCTCAGCCTGTTTACCATTTGTATACAGGAGAGCTACTTGTTATTATTTTTTAGTCATTTTTTTATCTAGTACTTTGCTAAATGTGTTTATCAGCTATAGGAGTTCTCTCCTAAAATGTTTGGGGTCTCTTATGTATACTATCATATCATCTGCAAATAATGATACTTTGACTTCCTTCTTCCTAATTTGTGTTCCCTTGATCTCCTTTAATTGTTTTACAAATTTCATATATTTTGATCATACTCATTCTCTCTTCCTTAGCTCCTCCCAGATAACCCACCAGTCTCCTTGTCCATGAAACTTCTGTTCTAAACAAAATAAAACAAAACCAAAAACCAACCAACCAACCAATCAATCAATCAAACAAACAAACAAACAGAACATCATTAAGGTCCACATGCTCTGCCCAAACACTCTTCTCTATGAGACCATCTTCTGGAGTTAGGTTGACTTCTCAGAGTTCATACACTGAAAGAAAACAGACTCTTTCCTCCTCAAGCAGTCATGTATTGCAAGTTGTTCCTCAGCTATGACTAAGACTTCATGTCTATAAACTCCTCCATTATGGGATTTTGTCTGCTTTGAGCTTGTACAGATCTTGCACATGCTGTCACAACCACAACCACAGTGAGTTCATATGTGCAACTGCCATGTTGTGTCCAGAAAACAATTCCACTTGAATTGCTCCTCATGGTCCAGCCACTGTCTACTTTCCCAGACTGTATGATGATTTCAAAAGAAACTTAGCTTTGGCCAGGCAGTGGTGCCACACGCCTTTAATTGCAGCACTTGTGAGGCAGAGGCAGGCAGATTTCTGAGTTCAAGACCAGCCTTGTCTACAGAGTGAGTTCCAGGATAGCCAAGGCTACACGGAGAAACCCTGTCTCAAAAAAAGATACAAGAAAAAAAAAAAAGAAACATAGATACCTAAATATTCAAAGATTCAAATCTAAAAATGAGAGAAAAGAAAGTGAAGCTTGTCTGGATCTAGGTTACCTGACTGAGAATAATCATTTGTAGCTCTATGGATTAGCTTGTAAATTTTATAACTGTTTTATTAACAGCTGAATAATATTCCATTGTGTTAATGTGCTACATTTTCAGTACCATTCATCATTTGGTGGATATCAAAGTTGTTTCCATTTCTTGGTTATTATAAATAGAGTATTGCTGTGTAGCAGTTTTATCTGAGACTGAAACATTCTTTCTTGATGGGAAGCTCCTTAAGCAGGGAGGCAAACAACTCAAAATTAGCTTCCAGAAGTCCCAGAAACTGACCAGATGCACTATACTCCTCTCTCTAAGAATAAACAAGCAAATATGAGGCTTCTTGGAGAAGCCAAGTTGTAAAGACTCTCTGGAGATTTTCAGAGAAGCCAACTACAAAGAAAGAAGAGATCAGCTGTCTGGAAGAAACAGAGACCAGTGGAGCTTCCTGAAAGAGGTTTAGACAAACTGAGGTACCTGCAAAAGATATCTTCTAGCCTGTTGAGCTGCCACTGCCAAAGGGTGTGCATTATGCTGACCCAAGTTTCCAGCTTTTGTGAGCTATCACCTGTGCTAGCGTGAGCTTTGGTAGCACAGTTGCCTTTGAGTCATATCTATTCTTAAAAATAATTGCTCTTGAATATTTCTGTAAGTAACCCAATAAAACTCCTTAGTTTACTAACTTGGTCTTTGGTGGTACTCTCATACTTTGGTCTATCCATGGACTTTGGATCTAAGGTGAGTAGACATGTAAGTTGCATCTCAAGGAAATGTTTTGTCACACAGCAAACAGCAGTGAATATGGATGAGCAAGTACCTCTGCAGTAGGATATATAGCCCTTTAGGTAAATGTTCAAGAATGGGAAAGCTGGACCACATGAGAGATATATTTCTAGATTTTTGAAGAAGAACTGCACTGATTACCCTAATGGCTGCATAAGTTTGGACTTCCACCTAAAATAAATGAGTGTTTTTCCATATCCATACCAATATTTATTGTCATTTTCTTTTTGATTTTAACCCTTCTGAATGGAGTAAGATGAAGTATGTCTAAGTAGGTTTCAGTTTCATTTCTCTGATGGCTAAGGATTTTGACCATTGAAAAAGTATTTCTTAGGAATTTGTATTTCATCTTTTGAGAACTCTCTGTTTAGGACCATAGCCTAAGTTTTAAAAAGATATTTATTGATTGTATTTTATGTGTCTGAGTGTGTTACATACATACATGTATGTATAAGATATGTGTGACTGGTACCTGTGAAGGTCAGAAAAAGGCACTGGATAACTAGACCATGAATTATGTCACCGTGTGGATGACAGGAATCAAACCCAGGTCTTCTTGGAAGAGCAGAATTGCTCTTAACCACTAAGCAATTTATCTGGACCCATCCCCCAATTTTTAATTGGGTTATCTGGTATTTTGCTGTTTCATTTTAAAAATTCTAAATGCTAATCATCATGTTACATGGCTAACTGGTAAAGTTGTTTTCTCACTCAGTAATAGGCTGTCCCTTCTCTTAAGTGATAGCATCCTTTGCTATACAGAAGGGGGTTTTGTTTTTTTCATAATGTTGTTGCTTCATTTTGTTGGTTGGTTGCATAACGTCTCATTTGTCCATTGTTGGTTTTAGCTCCTACATTATCAGCATCCTGTTCAGAAAGTCCTTTCGTATGCTTAGAAATTCAAGTACATCAAATCAAGTGCATTCCCTACTTTCTGCTCTGTCAGATTCAGGATACCAGGTTGTCTTAGTCAGGGTTTCTATTCCTGCACAAACATCATGACCATGAAGCAAGTTAGGGAGGGAAGGGTTTATTTGGCTTACTTCCACATGGCTGTTTATCACTAGAGGAAGTCAGGACTGGAACTCAAGCAGGTCAGAAAGCAGGAGCTGATGCAGAGGCCATGGAGTGATGTTCCTTACTGGCTTGCCTTCCCTGGCTTGCTCAGCCTGCTCTCTTATAGAACCCAAGACCTCCAGCCCAGAGATGGCACCACCCACAAGGGGCCCTACCCCCTTGATCACTAACTGAGAAAATGCCCCACAGCTGGACCTCATGGAGGCACTTCCCCAACTGAAGCTCCCTTCTGTGATAACTCCAGCCTGTGTCAAGTTGACACACAAAACTAGCCAGTACACAGGTCTTACTCTGAGGTCTATAATCCATTTGGAGGTGAGTTTTGTTCAGTGTAAGAGTTAAGGTTCTGTATCTATAAGACTAAATAAAAGATTTATTTTAACATGAACAAAAATGTATAAAACAACATATTAAGAATGCCATATTTTGCATTTTTAAAAGGGGAAGGAAGTGAAATAAAATGTAATTTTGTAATATTAAAACAACAACAACAAAGAGTCTAAGTTCATTAATAGTGTCAGGGTTGGTCTCACTCATAGCAGGGGTCTCAAGTTGGGCCAGTCATTGATTGGCTATTTCCTCAATTTATGCACTCATTTTATCCCTGCACATCTTATAGGCAGGGTAAATTGTGGATCTAAGGTTTTGTGGCTGGGTTGGTGTTCTATCACGCCACTGTCAGTCTTGACTGGTTACAGGAAGAGGTCAGTTCAGGTTCAATATTCCCTTTTGCTGAGAGTCTTGGTTAGGGTCATCTTCTTAGATTCCTGTGAGTTTCCAATGTCCTAGGTTTAAGTTCATCCCCAAATTGTCACCCACACCACGACTGATTCTAGTTCTCTCTCCCAGAACTCTACCCATCTGTCCTCCCTACACTTGATTCCCCCTGTTCCCCACCCAACCCCTTCTTTGACTCTGTTCCTTCTCTCCATCCACCACCGGTATCTATTTTATTTCCCCTTCTTAGTGAGATTCAAGCATTTTCCCTTGGGCCTAGTAGAACTGATATCTTAGAGGCTTCACTCAGCATCTGATAGAAACAGATAGAGACCCACAGTCAATCATTAGGCAGAGCTAGGAAATCTTGTGGAAAAGATGAGCATTTCTCTATCAACTTGGTAGAAGCTGAAAACAGGTTCAAGCAGCTAGTCTGGTATTTTATAGAGTAAACTTAATTCTAATATCATTAGACACAAATGAAGGGGAGAATTCAACAGTAAAGTATAATTAGGAGTTTATGCATCAAATTTTGAGGATTTTAATTTTATATAAATTTTATATAAAAGCACTAATTGTCATAAATTGCTACATACATTTCATCTTGTAATATTGGTCATCTTTAATTTCTCACTCTCATCTCTAGGCAGGGTATCTGAAGTAAATATCAATGAAGAAATCTCAGAAACAATTTACACCAAAAACCAAACAGATTTAATGTACTGTTCACATGTATACTGCCTCACTCAATACACACAACAAATACATTCCTCACAGCATACTATAGGACCATATTTAGACTACAATCTAGGCCACAAAAAAATTTAAGAAATAAAAATCATCTAAACAATTTCTTGTGTCTTATTAGATAATTGTGGATTAGGTTTAGAAGTCAATAACTAAAAATAAGCAGCAAATGAACATTTTACAGAAATGTCAACAGACTTGGCAAGTGAACAACATAGTCTTGAATGATCCATGGGCTATGGAAGAAATCATGGAGTAAATTTTAGAATCTTAGAATCAAAGGCTATTGAGAGCACAACTTCACACAACTTTTGGGACACTGATAAGACAGTTGTAAGGGGAAAGTATAGGTAAAACTCCCTAGTTCAAAACAATTAAAAAGAGTTAGAATGTAATGGTATATTTCAAATTCTTAGAAAAACATGAACCAGCCAATCTTGTAAGCAGCAGATGGCAAGAAACCATGAGAACAGAGCAGAAATTCATCAAATGGAGTATAAAAGAACAGCACACAGAACCAGAGAATTAATTCTTTGAAAAAAAAAAAGGCAATATTGACAACCCCTCAGCAAACTAATTCAAAACATTTGCCGCAAATTAATAAAATGAGAAATGAAGAGGGCACAGTTAGTACATGAATGCCACTTACATATAAACCATCCAGAAACTAGTGAGAGTAAACACTAGAAACCATTGCAGCACTGTGGTGTACTGTGACCAGTATACTGTCCCTATGGCAAAGTCTTCAGTGCAAACTATCGACAATGGTTTTCCTCATTCTATGAAATGTCAACAATAACACATGCATACTATAGGCATAAATATACTTCCTGTTATAAAGTGTCCACAGCATGATTATCTTTTCTATGGTGGAAACTTCTTTCAGTTGTCTTTATTGGCTTTGAAATTTTTTTGCTTATCTGTATTTCCTCCTGTACTTCTTACAGACACTTCTGTTTATCGTAGGATAAGTTCTGCAGAACTTAAGAGCAAAACACATTTATCAGACTACCATATGATACTTCAGAAGGTTTATTAAAATGGAAACATTTTACATGCCTCATAATGAAATTTGGGGGCTCAGTTCAGCTTAGGCATTTCTTTGCGTTGTGAGGCAGGGTATGACAATCGATGAATGCCTTCTCAGGGACTGTAAGAGATTTGACACAAAATTAAAGCGTGCTTCCTGAACTTCAAGGCTCATAAATATAATGTCTAAACATTCTGGCCCTCATGATTTGATGTAGGACTATGATTTCTCCTTTTCAAAACATGCCATTTGTCCATGTTTACTTTGAACAAGGAGAATTCAGAGCACTTAACAAACCTATGTAACCAGTCATTTCCAGTGCGAGGTTATATATCTGAGATACACTCATAATCTTAAAATTATAGATGCCATGATGCTGGTTTGGAGGTAACAAATCTCAAGTCCTAAAAAACCATCTATTTCCACAAATTGATGGGAATTTTGACAGGAGCCCACTATTTTATTTTGTATAGAGATAATGTTCCCCACATCTTTAAACTTGTACCTGAATGACAGGTTTGTCTACAGGCCTGTAACTCAGGAAAGGTTGGTAAACTACTATTTGACTGTTTACCATAAGACACAGTTGATTCTAGATGCAGTTTTAACTTTCCATAATTTATTTATTATTCTATTTTGGTTTTGATTATTTATGTTGCTTATATACACATAAATATACAGTTGCTCTTGTAAATATACAGTTGCTCTTGTATGTAAAGGTCAGAGGTTCAATCCCTCTGGATATGGAGTTACATATGGTTGTGAGCCACTTGAGATAGGTGCTGAAAACCAAAACTCAGGGTTTTAGTTAACCCTGAGCCATATATTAATTTTCAAAATTTAGTGAAGATTTCATCAGATAAATATAATTACAAAGTATGTGTCATTTAATTCTATCAAGAAGGTAACTTACTGCCATAGTAAACAAACTTATTATTGAAATAGTCATCATTTTGATAGTTTTCTTTTCTCCATGTCTAACTTATTATATGGAAAACTGAAAGGTAACTTTTGTTGACTTTTTGTTGACAAAACAGAGGTATTATATTTTTGTGAAGTCCTGGTTCTGCTCTAATTATGAAACATACTGAGAAAATACCCAGATGAGCTCATTTAGTAAGGTTTTCATGGAAATTGAAAAAAGATGTCAGTTTCCAAGCAGGTCAGTGTCCTTTGAGATATTTGGTGCCCAACATGTCATAGCAGAAAATAGAGATTTGTCCTCTGCTGGGGTCAGACCTAACAAGCCAGCAGCTGGCTGCAAAGATCCAGCCGTTCTGCAACCAATATAGTGAACACATCTATACTTGCTTGTATTTGAGGGCAATCAGAGCTTGACTTTTGAGTGTTAATAAGGCATGCCTAATTTCCACATACAAGCTGAAGGTTAAGCACACTAGAATGTAGTGGGAGATTTCTATCTCCTGTGCAAATTTGCTTTCTGTAGACACTCAGGAGAAGCCTGTGTAACTGTGGTCTAGAGGGCAGCTAATGGATGGCTCTGATTAGCAGAATACCAGTACCGATGAAATGGGGAAATCATTGCTTTTTACCAGAATATTGTAGAATACATTCTGTTGGATTTTACTTCCTATTACCAAAGCTAAACTTTAGATTGCAGAAGGCAGTATGATCTGGTTCTATATGGTAATTTCTCTGTAATGAATGAACCCTGATTTCTCATAGGTGTTTTGTGTATTATAATCCCTGTTACGGCAACACACAAAACCATCAGGTTGTACAAACAAGATATATAAGTCTACCTCCTGGCAAAAGGTAGACCATGTCCCCATTTTCCCTGCACTCTTACTTCTTTCTCCTTAGTCAGGCTGAATGTGGCTTCCTTTCTTCTTTGCCCCAGGCACACGTATTTATTCTCATTGCAGCTAAATAAAAACCTTGAGCTAAGACTCAATACCGAGATGATACTGACAAGCAACAGTGAGTCAGAAACCTCTTAAGCTTGTTATCCTTACTGTAGCTGCTCAACTTTGGGTGTCACCAGAACCACACTAAAGGTTGTTTTTAGCGGAGACCATCTACAGCCAGGCTGGGAATGTTGTACCATTTCCTCCCCGCAAGTCACTGCTGATAGCTTCTTCCTGCTGAGTTCAGTCCTCTGCCATACTGTTTTTGGTTCTTTTTGTTTTTCCTCTCTCCCAGGTTTCCAATAGAGGCTCTTGCAGGGTCAAAGGCATAATGTAATGGCTTACCTCCTATTTGATTTCATGCCAGGTCCCTGGAGGGAATACAGCATTATTGCAGCCCAGGCTTGTAGCACCACAGGCTAATGGATCAATTCAGCCTTCAAAGTATCCTATGGCCTGTCGATATAAAATTCTAGCAATTACTAAAGTGGGAAGGCTAGGAAGTGGCTGAAAAACATTCCCTATTGATTGGCTCATTGCTCTAGCGTATGATGAACTTGTTTAAGAAAAATTGATCTGACACATTGATTTTTTTTTAAATCAGAGAATCTCATGAATGCAATTTAAGTCACAATATTTCTTCCTTTGAAGAATGGTTTTTCTTCTTTTTTCCTGCAAGAAACATCTGTGAAGCAAACCAGCAACTGAGAGTCTGAGTCCTATGCCCAATCAGTTCTCCTACTGTTTCAGAAAATGTTTCTTATAGAAATTGAATTTTAGTGGTGAATTTCTTCTCTTCATTTTATACATATCAGTCTTCGCATGAGCTTTCGTCATCAACTTCTTTACCCCTAGTTCACCCTTCAACTAGGAATTTGAGGTTTTCAGTTAAAACCCACACTGCCTAATTTAGCAGATGCATTTTCATTTATTATATGTAACAAGCTTTGGAAACTGAGAATCTTAATAACCAACCAAGGCAGTTCTGTCATTTGACATAACCAGGAACAACTTGAGCAATGGAGGCAGATTGGAGACAAACGCATTCTCTGGACAGTGAACATCATATGCTTGGGCAACTATTCTGTGTCAAAATCATTACCAAATTATTTTTGAAAATATATTTATAATTTTATTTTTGTAAAAGTGTTGATATTTACCATATAATAAGGATATATAATATAACCTTTAATTATAATGTACATATATGTACACACATATATGTATACATATATACATATATACATATGTACATCTACATATATATGTATGTATCTGTCTGGCCACTGGATTAGGACAATCTTTGAGAGTCTGGTGGTGTCATTCATGGATTGTACACAACTGAATCTTGCCAATTTTATAAATCTTTCTCTACACCATCTCTAATAATAACCTGTAAAATAAACAGTTAAAAATAACCTTTCTGCTAACATGGCATTTTGGTGGAGATATATCCCAATCTCCTATAACACCTTGAATTGGGATATGTTCTTGAAGCATATGAGGTGAGATACAATTAGTTGCTATTCATATTAATATAAAGTAAGATGCAGAAAAGAGGGCAGCTTCAAGTGAAGAATGTGCTGACCATAAAGGAAATGCATGTGGCTCACTTTATAATTAGGTTCAGAAGAGCAACATAGCAGGACTTCAAGTTTGCACATGAAAGGAAAAACAGAGATGAGACCCAAGCTTGTAGAGCTGTCTCAAACTGAAGGCTGCTCTCTGTCTCTCAAGCAAGAGTTTGTTGGCTATGTGGATGGCAAGCCAGATCTTTCCCAAGCCATTAGCATATGCTTCAAGAACTGTGTTCTGTGTCTTTATAACTTTTACACCTCTTCCTTGCTCTGGGAGTAGCCCTGGCCATTCTTGTGCTTTCTTGTGGATTCTAAACTGTGTCTAGTGTATGGTTCTAAGATTATTCAGATGTGAAGGTAACAAACTGAAATTTTGTCAAAATGTGAAATATTTCAGTTTTCTATGTCTATGCTTGGGAATTTCTGAAGATGACAGAGCACAAAAAAGAAAGGGGGAGAAGCTGTTTGTCAAATCTCTAATGAAAACAGAGGCCTTATGTTTCAAGTTACTTCTCAGATAGAATGTGGTTCTCTTAATGCTCAGCTCTGCTTTCAGTAAAATTGTTAATTATAGACCGTAATATGCTGTTAGGAGGAAAACACATACATAATTTGAAAGTGAAATGAGGCACAGTACATAGATAAAGCAATTGTTTGCTTAAGAGGTGATTAACAGCCACAAAACAAGCAAACTGATACTTGAACCTGAGAGAGATGATACCCATTTGGAATTGCTCACTCATTGTGTATTTGTTCATTGCAGCTTAGTGCTAAGGTAGATGTCTGCTGCTGTCGGCAGTTTCTCTGTGTGTGATGAAGGAAGAGCAGGGTCTATGCCATCTTAGAACAAAGATGATATTAAAAGAATAGGTTGTCAGAAGGAATAAAGAAAGGGAAGCATCTCGATTTCTCAGAGGAGCACAGCTGAAATTTAAACTGCTCTGAACTGTGACAAATTATAAGGCTTTCCAACCACTACAGTCACTGAATGAACAAAACAGTTGCCTGGGGTAATTATGCCTTTTGGTCTCCTTTACTTTCAAATTATTTCCCTTTGTGAATGTTACACTCCCACACTGAATGTGTTGGGGCAGTGCTAATCTCAGTGTGGAAAGCTGAGGTAGCTTCAAGATTAAGCAAGCTTAGAAACACAGTTCAGAGCAACTCACACATCAGCACTACCAACATTTCATCAAGCCTCCTGATGACAACAGCTCCTATAGAAATGGGTGGATCTGGGACTTTGTCCTCTGTTCTCCGTGAAGTATTTGCTTGAATGAGCAGACTCCTCTGTTCTGTGGGGTTCAGTGTTGGAGTTCCCAGAACAGAAATCTTGTCTTTAATAGGTAACAGTTAAGTAACTCTATAAGTAATCATGTTACTAGGTTAGATTGCAGCACTCGAACAGGACTGAGGCTAACAAGAATAATTTGGCTCTTTAACATTATTTTGCTTGCAATGTGTTTGATCTTGAAGACTGTTGATTGGTAAAGCTGAGCAAGGTCCTATTACTAGTTGGTATTTACCAGAGACAGACTTTTTCAGAGCTTGCCAAGGTCTCCTTCCTTGGTACCCACCAGACCCAAAGGATGGTGATGTATCACCATGTTTCTTAGCAACTCACCTACGTACTGTCTTCTTTGCATATTTCCCAAGATGCAAATCTTAATCTGGTGACCTAAGTGACAGGAAGAAATGGGCAACTTAGGTACCAACTACCACAGAAGCTTTCAGCATCCCTGTGTTGCCTGCAATAAGAAACTCTTCTGTTTGTTGACAGAGGATGACTTCTAGCCTCTTTGTAGAAAATGTCAATGAGTGGTATATGAAGCCTTGCTAATAGAAACAGCAAATACACACTGAGTGTATGAACCCGGTTCTGTTCTTCCTTTAACATGGGCATGTAGCCCAGGAACTGTACAGGCTTTCACCCTTCTCATATTTTACAAAAGAGGAAAAGAGGACAGAGAGCGGTCAGCTATCTTGCCAAGTAAACAAATTATAGGCTGGATTGGACTCAAGTAGTCAAACCCCTGACAAGTGCCCATTGACTTCTAAGTTATGTGGAGGCAAATACTTAAATTCTTCTTTCTCTCTGTTCTCTTAAACTCTCTGGATTGAGAGGGCTGGTTTACTCTTTTTTTCTCTTCTATCCTGGCTTCTCCCAGCCTTCGAACAAGGTGAGGATAACCAAGTATTGTGATACTTGCCTCTTCTTCATGGGCCTCCAATCTCTGTTAGAGAGTGAATCTTGATCTGATATTGTGTCTTCCTATGCTTTGGTTTGTAAAGTTCTAGGATTTATGACCTTGCTCAGGAGTGGAGTCCTTAAGGGGCTTAAGCACCAGGTAACTTGAAGCTACCTCAGATGATGTCATAATGCATCCTGTCCCAAGGACTGAAGATGAGCCTCCTGATGGCTATAAAAAATACAGTAGACCAGGGATTTCTAAAACCAAGGAAGATTGCAGCTGGATCTGGTAATGTATAAGCTGAAAGCAAGGAGAGAATGTTAAATCTGAGAAGGTGAGAGATAGATATTAGAGAGGCTGAGAATCTTATACATGCAATTGGACTTCCAAGTTGATGGAGGTGATGGATTAGACAGACTATGCTTTCTCTTGGTATGAAGTCTAACCTACCATATTCAAGACTAAGGGCACACTAGGCTTTTGTGGGACTGGTAAGTCAGGGTATGCATGACTATTAGCCTTTGAAGTTTAACACTTTCATGTAGATGCCCCAGTGTACTCTGCATCTCTGCTACCATAATATAAGGATCTGGACTGGTTTGTACCGAAGACAATTTCTCTTTTCAGTTTGTTTCTATGGTTATTTTTGAGTCCACTTTTGCTTCATTCTGCTTCTTCCTGTTACTAACGAGCCACTCTGGGTGAAAGCTAGTGACATCTATGGGCCTCTGGGAACAGCAGAAAAAACGGAAGGTCTGTCTACACAAGAGTCCCATGATGCTGACCATTTATCTTATGTCCACGTGGGCCCAATAAACAAAGAAAATCTGTCCTGCTTGTCCTCCCTCTGTGGCTTTTGGGCCTCTGCATTTGCATCTCCCTCGACAGTTAGAAACAACCAAAACCTGTCTTCATTACAGCTCTGGCTCATAACACAATTAATGACAATGAAGTGATATGTGGTCCCCAGGCCCAGCTGTGTTTTGAAAACAAGTCCAAGCCTGTTCAGAACAGTAATGGATGGTGCTCAGGAGAGGATGACTCAGAATCTCTTATACTAGTCAAAGGTGTAGGGCAAAAAATAGTGTGTTGTGTTACTTCTAAGTGTGTGTGTGTGTGTGTGTGTGTGTGTGTAGTTTGTCTCTGACCTGAGTAGCAAAAGAGGAATATCTTTTGTTCCCTGACTTCTGAGAACACATGCCATGTCTACCCATGTTGTTTTAGATTTAAGGCCAGCACACTGTCACATTAGTCATCATCTGAATTTCTTTGTGGTAGCTCTTCTTGTTTGCATCGACAAGACACTTGTTGCCCTGGGCTTATTCGTGGATGTTAGCTTGTGTCACTTCTTACAACATTGTCATTATATTGTGGGTTAAAAGCCATAAATTTATTCTCTTGTTCCAACATTTATGTAGAGATTATTACATTTTGTAAATTGAGACATAATCACCCTTTTTGTCTGAAGTCACCAGCAAGGCTATCCTTTAGACTGACTGAAGCATCTGACTCAATATATAAAATTTTACAAACAAATTTACAATAGCTAAGTAGCTAGGATCTCATTTTTACTTGTTTTCTTCTTTCTTTTTCTCTTTATCATTTCTTTCTCTCTCTTTCTTTCTTTCTTTCTTTCTTTCTTTCTCTCTTTCTGAGACACAGGATCTCTTCCTGCACATTCTAAGGCAGCTAGATGTCTCAGTAAAAATTAATAATTAACTGGCAAGATATATCCACTGATAAAATAGTGGCTTGGATATCATGTGAGTAACCAAACACTTTTTTGTTTTATTTAAGACCTGTTCCACAAAATGAAATATATACCTGGCACATAGTTTGGCTGAGAACCTGTGCCTAGTCCTGTCCTAGGCCCTAGAGGAGATCTGACTACTGTTATGTTCCTAAATGGCCACAAAGTTAAATTGACTCCTTAATGATGCTAATGGCCTATTGTTATGTCCATAGATCTATTCATCTGTCAATTTTCATCTGAGAAGCTTCTATTTGCAATATATCATTGATAGTAATAAACCCAGAGCTATAATACTGGTCAATGTTTGGAGAATAAGAGGCAATGAAGTGCTTACCTCTAAATAGGATATTTACATCACAAATCCTTTTTCCAAAGCTCAGGGATCATTAGAAAAGAGGTGATGACAAGAGAATAAAGCCAGAGGTGGTAGATGAATGTAAAGATATTCTGTACCCAGAATGGTAGCTTCACAGATGAACTCACAATGGATATGAGAGCATGCACAAAACCTGGACAAGTTCAAGACAATCAAAATATTAACAAGGAGAGGGGGCATGGAATCCTACACCTAGTAGTTGAGGATGTGTGATGATTAATTTCTTCTGGGAGAGGAAAATTCTGTGGGGCTTTGTTTGTTTGTTTTACAAGTGTAGCTCCTAGTAAATCCAGCACATTCCAGAGTAAGACCAAAAAGACCAAACATCCAAAAATATGTGAAAAGCACAAATTGGAGATGATAAGCAGAGAGAAATAAAGGAAGGAAGGATGGATGGAGGGAAGGAAGGGAGGAAGGAAGGGAGGAAGGAAGGAAAGAGGGAAGGAAGGAAAGAAGGAGACTTAAAGTTAGGTAGGAGAGAGGAGGGCAGATTCAGATGGAGTTGGAGGAAATGATGAATAAGATCAAAATACATTATACAATATCCTGTAAGTGATAAAAATGTTTTAAAAGACTGATTTAGTAAACATATTTAGGGCCTTTTAAGCTATAATGAGGAAAGCACATCCACTGTAAACTCTGGGCAGAGCAAGGTTTTGTAGTCTCAATCACCACAGCTGCCTTCTTATCTAGAAACTAGATTCTTAATTTTCATGATTGTTGTTTTTTGTTTGGAAGGAAGGAAGAGGAAGAACATGAGAATGTTTCATCTTGAAAGGGAGACAGGTACTACAAGCTTTTCTCACTAATATCTGTCTCCATGTGTTATTTTCTGATCCCGTTGGAATTTCCATAATCCATGGGGTCTTACAGAAATTTACAGGAATCTCCCAAGAGAGGGGAGACAGACTCCTGACGTATCTGAAAATTACTCTGTGCTTCCTTCTATACTTTCTCATGAGGTACAGATGGACAGGACTTGCCTGGCTTATGGTTTCTCACAAGAAGATAGCCTGTAGTGAATAACAACAGGTGCATAAGGAACCCCTTAACCAGGGGTTCTTATGTCTCAAGTAAATAAGGCATGGTGGTAAGCTTAGAAAACAAAACAGCTTTTTGCTTTGTTTTCTTTCTTTTGAACTCATCATCACAAGAATTATCTGAAGGACCTACTTGGGAGAAGTGATTCTTTACTTATTTTTACTTATGGTATTGTTGAGAGTGAGGAACAAAGTTCTCACTTTTTGGTAGTAAGTCCTAGGACTGGAAAGTAGCCTCTCAATAAACTACTCAGATTCTGTGTAATCCTCACCTTACTAAATTAGGATTCAAAAATCTGGACTAAAATGTCACTGTCCATTTGGGTTCTAGTGTTTTTACTCTTTCTATTTATTACAGACATTTGAGATAAACGAAAGTGAGAGGCAAAATTTGTCTCCCTCTGATTAGTTGAATCAAGACATCATACACTCAAATATTTGGGAGAAATAAGTGCTGTACTTAGATGTATGAGAAAAAGATAGGCAGAGAACCTAGGGCATTTATTTTTTGAAAGAATAGGACAATACTTTTGCAAAATAGCTCTTTGCTCTGAGTAGTTATTTATAGAATTGTGTATGGATTACTCAGATGCATCCTCTGTTTGGGACTTTGATCTGAACATCACATAGGAGATACATTCCCCTCTTTCAAGGGCCATGCTTTTCAATCACATGGAAAAAGCAAGTCAATGCTTAAGAATACATCATTTGGGTTGTTACTGGACTCTCAGTGTTCCTTGAGTGCCTGCGTAGTTATCTTGGGAAAATTCTGGTGCTGCAATTCTTCTTGTGAACTGTGTACTTTTAATAGGAGGAACAACAAACCTTAAGTATTCCCATGGCACATGATAGAAAAAGATGAGTCAGGCTTTGGGCCAGGAGAGGGTGAGTTAGCTACTGATTTCCAGATGTCTTTCATTTTGTACACAAAGTTTTATTGTTCACATTGGACATGAATTGATACCAGAATATTTGATGCGTTAGCCACCTTCTTCAAAAAGTTATCAAATTATAGACAACAGTGTAGCTGACAGTGTGGGTGCAGGGTGACCTGAACAAGCAGGCCATTCTTTAGTGATTGGGTCCTGAGAAAAAGGACCAGGAGATCAGAAGATAAAGAAAAGAAGAAAGTTGGGCTCAGGAGATCTTGTAGAAACTGATGACTTATGTCAAGAAAGTTTATTAAGATGTACAGCATCTTAAAGACAGATTACAAGAGGAAAATATGACAGGTTCAGAACAGGCATTGTATAATAGGACAAAGTCAGCCTGAAGCTAGTACAGCAGTGTTGAACAAGGGAATCACAGGATATCTCATCTGCATCTTAGACTTACACAGTGGCCCTGGGATTGTTGTCTCTCTAGTCTCCTTAGGGGTAAAAAGCCAAGCTCTCAGGAATCAAGATTCTTAACTCCTCTGAGTCCCTGGCCCCATCTCCAGATTGGACTTTGCCAAGTCTTTCCCTAGGCAATGACCTACAACAAGGTTCCCTTTGTCCTTTCATCTCAGAAGGCCTTACATCTGCTTACCTCTCAACAGCAGGAGATTATTAGCACATGGAAGCCAGCTAGAGGTCTCCATTTCACAGTTATGAATTTGCCTGATTTTTTTTTTCACTTTGGAAGTCTCTATTTTAACATCAGAGGGAATTTTTGAAAGTAGTGGAAATTTGAAAAAACTGGAAATCTTTTTGTATGTTTACTTTAATATTAAAAATTCACAACTAACAGTGTGTTTGCATATGTGTTTCTGTATAGGATACATGTATTAAAATATAAAGGGGTTTTGGTTGAAACATGGCTGATCCCTGGCAGGGCACCAGCATTCTTTTCCTCTTGAAGAATTTATAGTGGCAGTCATACTGCTTCTCTTAGGCTACTATTAGACTATAAAGTTTGGGTCCATTTATAAGTAGGACCCTTCTCCAGTCTTATAAAGCATGTCTCTTATGGAAGCAAAGGCCTGGACAGAGTTTGTTCTTTTCTTTTTGACTCTATGAAAATTGTTCAGACCTTGTTTTCAGATTTCCAATGTTTATGAATCATTGAACTTTAGTTTTTGCTTGACTTTTTTTCAGCTTTGGGATGGCTAACTTTTGTGAAACAGTCCCACCTTTTCTGGACTGAGGCTTTACTGATAAGCACTGGACTTATCAGATGGAGACATGGGGCTGAAGAGTTCTTTCCTTGTCCACCAAGAAGCTGGGACCTTCTAGCTTGTGTCATGTCTCCAAGACCCTAGCTCAGAACCAGAACATCTGCTCTCAGGTTGTATAGCTCTAGTGCACTGTGCAGCAATTTCATTGTTCACTCAAATCAGATTTCTAGGACAGTGAAATACAACTCTTGGGCTACAGTGAACCAAGTGTCCCTGGACGATCAGATACCATGGGCTATAAATCAGCCTTTTCCTTGCATAAACTCTACCTAGTAAATATTACAAGGTGGAGATAACTCTGCTTATGTGATAGGGCACCATAAAGCCTTTGGTATGCTAACTGAAAAGCATGTGATTCTGGGTATCTTCATTGGAGTGTAGAAAACTCCCTTGAGATTATGCTATTATATAGGGGAATATGTGCAAACCCAGTAATGTAAAGCTAGTTTTAAAAGGGATTTGGGCCCCTTTACCTTTCCTTTGTATTATAAATGGATAGTTACTTTAATGAGACACATTTCTTATTAATTCTGTTGAGTATTTTAGGAAAGGAAACAACTCTAAATCTATTCATCAGGAAATAGTGGATTTCCTGTGACTACTGGAACTTGCTTGAGATCTTAGTGCATGGATGCTTATTATACATTAAATGTTCTAAGTATTTCTGAATAGCTTACATTGCTTTTTATATATAATTTGAACTATTCTTTGAGAAAGTTATAGAATGAGTTAATGATGTAATCATAACACAGACAATCCCATGATAATGTCAGAGAAATTCAGTCCCAAGAGGCTAAATTGAGCATGAACCCATTTCCCAGTTAAAAAATGAAAAAGTCTTAGGTTGTGGTAGCATTTGCATATCCACATAAGTGGTCTTAGTTAGTACCATTGAACTATATGCTTAGATTTTGTTAAAATGGTACATTTATTTCACTTGTGTTTTACGTACTCAATCTGATAACAAAAGTAATATAAAGAAAAAAGTACCCACTAACAGGTAAATTACATCCTCTGCACAAAAGATGATTCATAAGAACCTGGAATGAAGTGGGATGGTAGATGACTTTTTGATGCTAACCAGAAGGATGTATAACTTAAAGGAAATCATTTTTATGGAATTTTCTATGTTATATTATCATATGAAATATGTAGCAGAGAATTAGTTCTACTGCTTTGGTCCCCAGTTGGTCACCCAAGAGTATCCTCCCAAGAGCTCTCTCAATTTGTAAATAAAAGACACTTATATGTCAGCTTAATTTTGGTATGCCTTGGCTACCTCAATGGCTGGACACTTCTAATCTTCCTCGTGGCTAGCATATAGTTCCCTCCAGTACTCCGGCTTAACATCTTTTAATTCTATGTTTTATTTTTGCTGCCTATGACCTTCTGGACAACTTCCCCCAAAGGGCTACTTCCCCTTCCACCTACATGTTGGATAATTTTTCTTCTGGAGCTCCCAAACCCAATTGCTCTGCCTCCAAGTCATAGCAAAACTGCCTTTTTTTCTCCCTCTCCTATCTGTTCCAAGCCCAGGAATCCTAAAAGTCCTGTCTCTGTCTGCCCTGCCCAGCCACTAGGTGCTGGCATCTTTATTTAGCAATTGGAACCAACTGGGACCACTGAGGCAGGGTCCCTCAGTGTCTTAAGTGCAGATATTCATGCAAGCAGTTTTGGGGACCAAAATGAGCATTATAACACAAACAGCATTCAGCAAAACCCACTTCATTTCCCCCTTTTGTCCAATCAAAAAGGCTATTTTCTCTCAAACATAAATTGATTAAAACCATAACAATTATGTAAATTACAAAGAATGATATACAATTAACACCTAGTCCATCATATTTGTCAATTAGATAAAGCACTCTACCGTCTATCCTAGTTTAAAGAGCTTACAATTCTATATCTGAATTATATTCTAATTTTAGCTTACATTACCATCTGAAAACCATCCTTTCAAATCAATATTATCTCTCACAATGATAAACAGCTTGATTTTGATTGTGAAACTATAACTTGTCTTCAACCCTGTCAGACATATGAGAAGAAATTATTACCTGAATATATAGGGAGAACAAAAACATAGCTTTGAAAACTTAAACAAATTGTAGAAACACTGACTACTTGGAGAGCCCCTAATTTCTTTCTTTTTTCTTTTATGTTTTCAATTAATTAATTTTTTTACACTCCATATTTTATCCTCCCCCCACCCTCCTATTGTTCCACATCCCATAACTCCTCCCCACCCACCTGTCTTCACATGGATGCCCCCAGGCCCTACCTCACCTGACCTCTAAACTCCCTGAGGTCTCCAGTCTCTTGAGGGTTAAGTGCATCATCTCTGAATGAACACAGACCTGGAATTCCTCTACTGTATGTGTGTTGGGGACCTCATATCAGCTGGTGTATGCTGTCTGTTTGGTGATCCAGTGTTTAAGAGATCTCATGGGTCCAGGTTAATTGAGACTGCTGGTCCTCCTACAGGATTTCCCTTCTCAGCTTCTTTCAGCCTTCCCTAATTCAACAACAGGGGTCAGCTACTTCTGTCCATTGGTTGGGTACAAATATCTGCCTCTGATTCTTTCAGATGCTTGTTAGGTCTTTCAGAGGGCAGTCATGATAGGTCCCTTTTTGTGAGTGCTCTATAGCCTCAGTAATAGTGTCAGGTCTTGGGACCTCCCATTGAGCTGGATCCCACTTTGGGCCTGTTCCTGGACCTTCTTTTCCTCGGGTTCCTCTCCATTTCCATCCCTGTAATTCTTTCAGACAAGAACAATTATGGGCCAGAGTTGTGATTGTAGGATGGCAACCCCATCCCTCACCTGTCTTCTTACTGGTGGTAGGCTCTATAAGTTCCCTCTCTCTACTGTCAGGTGTTTCATCTAAGGTCCCCCCTTTGAGTTGTGAGAGTCTCTCACCTCCCAGGTCTCTGGTGCATTCTGGAGGGTTACCCCAACCTCCTTTATCCTGAGGTTGCCTGTTTCCATTCTTTTGCTTACTCCCAGGTCTTCAGTTCTTTTCCCTCACCCAATACCAGATCAGGTTCCCCTCTCCCCACTGCCCCCTAGCCAGTCTACTTTCCTTCCCAGGTCTCTCCCTCACTCCCCACTTGTGATAACTTTCTTCTCTCTCCCAAGTGGGACTGAAGCATCCTCACTTGGGCACTTCAGCTTGTTGAACTTTTTGAGTTCTGTGGACTGTATCTTGGGTATTCAGTCCTTGCTACTGGGGCAGACTCCTAGTTGGTCTGCTCCCAAGAAGACAGCATATCCTGATCCATTCTAGAGCACCTGCTGCACTCAGAGCAGTTGTTAAGAAACCCCTTAACCCCCTCCTTCTGAGCCCCGGAGCTGCTGCTTGGAACCCGGTGGACTTGGGAACCATCACCCACCAAAACTCCTGCCCTCCTGAATACCACTCCCCTTCTGTCCCTTCTGCCCCTTCTATCCTGTTCTTGCTGCTGGAGTAGACGCCTAGTTTCGTCTGCTCCGGTGAAAACACTATATCCCAATTCATCCTAGAGGACCTTCTGCAGTCAGAGCAGTTGGATCTGCTCCACTCAGAGCAGTTGAGTTGAGGACCCTCTGCACTCAGAGCAGCTGAAGATCTGTTGCGGTCAGAGTAGTTGAGGATCAGCTGCACTCAGGGAAATTGGACAATAGCTTGACTGCTCCACTGAAGACTCAATAGTCTGAAGGCCTTCCAGGAGATCTACTGGGCAACAGATCAGCAGCTTCTCTGCTCCTGTGAAGAGCCCCCAGTTGGAAGGCCCCATAGGTGGTCTAATACAGCCCCTAATTTCTTACAACGTTGGAACATGTTTTCAGCCTTCTGGCCCAGAACCATCTGACAGATCTTGAAATGAAGCAGGGGTTGTAGCAGAACTGTGTTGCCAACTATCACATATTGTGTGTCCTTTCCCAGACAGTATTTCTTTTTTTTTTTTGTTTTTTTGTTTTTTTTGTCTGTAGAAAAATAGGGCAATTATTTTCTAGTGGCTACCTTGTCATAATTGAAACAGCTCTATATGGAGGTTTCGGTGCTGAAATTCTTTGGGTGGGAATGGGGAAGCTGTCAGGAGCAGACATATTTCATCAAATGATCTTTAATAATGAAATAACATTAAATGTCACATTCTGTGGATTTGTAATGTTTTTGAAGACTATCTGTCTATGTAAAGTATCTCTGAATTGTTAAACCTTAACTACACTTACCCATTTCTATTTGAGTAAATTGAAACACTTTATGATAATTAAATCAGAATCTAATATAACCATGAGTTTACTATCTGGCCCTTAGCTTGTGTTATTTAATCATCCTAAAAAGTTTGTAATAGAAGCTATTAGAAGGACTGGGTCAAAACCTTGTATTCATAAATGAGTTGCATAGACACAATGCCTATCTAAGAGTAACAATATTAATTTCAAAATGTGTATCAATGTATAGATTTATACCAATAAAAACCTTAATTCTATATCAATAAATAAATTCTTTAAAAATGTAAGAAATTAAAATTTTGATTTTGCATCAATTATAAAGATATCTATCAATGTAAGAGTATGACTACACAATGCTTTGTTCAAGAATAAAATTAGTCATCTATCCCATCTATTTTTTCCTGTTCAATATTATGACCATTTCCAAATTATCCCTTAAAATGACAACTTAATTATAATTTATAAAATAATCATAACCAGACACCCAAACCCAAGGAATCAGAATGACAACTCTCCACAATTGCTTCCTGCTGAATAGGGGTGATGAAAATTCTTTAATGGGGTAGGGAGGGTTAGGAAAATTTAAAAATCTGGTTAGACTTAAGAAAGATAGCTTTAGCATCTGTTATCTAGTCTCTGTAAGGTTAGAAGGCTCAGCACTTCACTAAAATACTGACTGGATCTGTCAAAAAGTTTGGATGAACTGAAGTCATCTGAAATCACCAGCTATTCCTGAAACTGTTTTGGAAGCAATTCTCTGGAAACAGTTTCAGGAGGTAGAGGGCTGGAACAACAGATCATTTTTGGTGTCCCAGCAGCTGAATCTTGTCAGAGCTGTATATTCTGCAATATATGAATCTCACATCCACAATTTTAATACTATTAAGATATTTGTATGGATTGTACAAGGTGTACCCATCAGTTAAGGATGACATTTTGCTCCTTGTTTGAGTGGATAAAAGACAGCTGTCCTTTTTATGAGTTAATTTGATCAATAACAATTGTGATATATCTTCATCTGTCCCATAAGAAGGAGGGGGCAAAGAATCTTAAGGATTCCATTACCAACAAGATTTATTGTCTAAATTTATCTGAAGTTTTGGCTTGAGACATTTTTATGTCTAAGCTAGTTATTGGGCTATTCCCATGTTGAAATCAGCAGATCAAGTTACACGTTCTGTTTGATTTTCTTCAATTTTCTTTTCTCTAGCCAAGAACTTCAGGGGGTGTTCTCCTGTCATATCTGATCCATATCACTCTGGAAGTGGTCCAAAGCCTTTTCTCCTTCCTTGTCAACAGAAATACAGAGCCTCTCTTCTAAAATAGCATGCCGTTGGTCCAGTAATGAGAAGTCATTATAGTTGTGGATGGAATTAATTTAATAGCTTGTCCCCTCTCCCATAGGAATTTTAATATTTTAACTACTAAACTCATAACCATGTCCATTTTGATAATTAAAACAACTCACAGCAATTAAATGAATCTAAACAAATATTATAATCTGTGGAGACAGTACTCCTTCACCATCTCCTGTTTTGTTTTTACATGGTTTATTTTTGATAATGAGAGCAAGGACTATGCTTCTACTGTCTGAATTAGGCTAGACTCCTTATTCCCTGCTTTTGACCTAACTTTTAAAGATCAAAAGCCTCAATTCTTTATACATCTATGTATACTTAAATCCTCCATTCTATGAAGATTAATGTCTCTGTGGGTACTTCTATCCCCTTTCTTTTCCCATATTATAAAGGCCTAAGTTTCTATTGTCTGAGATAGGTTACACTGCTTATACGCTGTTTATGACCTATAACAAGATCAAAAGCTTAAAAGTATTTATTATCTATGTATTTAACTTTAAATAATTTTCCTTCTACTTGCTGTATAAACCTATTTCCAGACTCTGGATTTGTCATACCAGGCAAAGCAATTCCAGAAATCCCATGTAGACCATGTTCAAAGATCCCAAGTATTTGCCCTAGCAAGACCATTTCAAATCTTTCAAAGGTATTTTTTTTTTCATTTAATCTCCCTAAATTCTCCCTTCTGTGGAACTTAATATCTCTGTGGCTATGTATTCCCTTTCTCTTTATGTAACTTGAATTAACATAAGTTTCTTATGTATTTAACCTTAATTAAATTTCCTTCAACTTGCTTTATAAGCCTTGTACTTACTGTAAAGCTTTTTAAGAGCATTTTTTTTTCATTCAATCTATTCTCTTTATCTTTGTGCCTTTATTTCCTACATTTGACATCAAGGGCTTGGATTTCTTTATTCTATGTATACTTAAGAACATTTAAACAGTTACCATTACATTTTCTTCTATCCTTAAAAACAATTAAATCAAATTTTATATATCTCTAACCTATATATATCAGGTTGTAGGAGGCAGGCAGCTACCATTGTCTGCTGGTCTCTGTCTTCCTCCAAGGAGCCAGAACTCTTTGTTCAACAGGGGCTCCCAGCACTTGCAAGGTTAAGCTCTCTGAAGCAACTGGGGCTCAGCACAGACAACCCCCACTGGTGGTTGTGTTCTTTTGTTCTAGTTTCATAGCTTGCACAGGAACCAAGTGACTCAGTTGAGCTCACTGAGAAACCAGTTTTCCCCTCCTCCTAAACTTATGTCATGGTGTGTATATTCCATTTGGGAATCTCCAATTAATTTTTAAAAATGAGTTCTTGCACCATGCTGGGCACCATCTGTAGTGACAAATTAGTTATACTGCTTTGGTTCCTGGCAGGTCACACATGCACACCCACCCAAGAGCTCTCTGGATTTGTGAATGAAAGACACACATGCACCAGATTAATTTTGGGATGCCTTGACTAGCTCAATGGCTGGACATTTCTAATTTTCCCTGAGGCTAGCATATATTCTCCTCAGGAATTCCTGGCTTAACATCTTCTAATTCTATGTTTTATCTTTGTTGCCCTGTTACCTTCTGGGCAGCTTCACTCATTGGCTGTTTTCCCCATCACCTACATTTTGGATGATTTTTCTTCTGGAGCTCCCAAACCCAATCACTCTGCCTCCAAGTCATAGCAAAACTGCCTTTTTTTTCTCTCTCT
Source organism: Mastomys coucha (assembly GCF_008632895.1). Classification (NCBI taxonomy): domain Eukaryota; kingdom Metazoa; phylum Chordata; class Mammalia; order Rodentia; family Muridae; genus Mastomys; species Mastomys coucha. Next base: position 32,242,854 of record NW_022196900.1, on the reverse strand, counting down.
CTTATCTGTCCCAAGCCCAGGAATCCTAAAAGTCCTGCCTCTGTCTGCCCTGCCCAGCCATTGGGTGCTGTCACTTTTATTTACTGATTGTAACCAACTGGAGGCAGGCTCCCTCAGTGTCTTAAGTTTAGACACTCATGTAAGCAGTTTTGGGGACCAAAACCAACATTATAACACAGCATTAGGCCCAACTTACTTCAGAAGCAACTGTGTATAACTTAAACCAAAGAATGGAAAGTTATAGATGAAAAGACTACTGTATTATTCATGCACTATCAAAATCATAGATTCTGTTTTTAAAGTTTTATTGGAATATATTAATAATACATAATAATGGATTTCTATATGATAGTATATATTACTTTGATCATACTTACTCCTTATTTTCTGCCTTAATTTTTCCCCTGGCATTCCCACTGATCCACTTTCTCTGATGTAGTTCCTTTCCTACATTCATGGCCTTTATTTTTTATACTCAGTGGCTGTAGTTAAAATTACTCATAGATGCATGGCTGATTGGCTATTTAGAAGAACATAGGTAAATTACCAGGGGTGATACAACAGGCACACTGTGTTTCCCTGCCCCAGCAAATGTTAACTGCTTATGCATCATTAGGGAGAGACAAAGCCTCGAGAGTCCTTTTCTTCTTCCATGATGGAATGCTGATGGACTCAATCTTGGATGAGCCTTGTAGCAAATAATTACTGATAGTTCAAAGTACAATGATCAAGTCATATGGAGAAGATAATATCCTACAACCTTCACTTCTCCTCTCTGAATGTTCCAGGCTTCATATCCCCTCTTTCTGTTCCCTACATCTTGGAATGAGTGATACTGATGCTCCATGTAGGGCTGAGAATTTATTAGTCATTTATTCTCAGCACTCTAACCAGTTTTGAGCCTCTATAGTAGTGGAACCTCATTGCAAATAGACATCTATTTCATTAACATTGTCAGCAACACAACATGAATTTATGATCATAAACATGATTATTTCGAAGGAAATTTAACAGTATATTATGTCCTTAATAATACAAGAGCAATGCCTTCCCCAATAGGACTCATGTCCTTCTCTGGACATGGATTGGATTTTTAGCATCAGAATTGAGTTTCTTCCTATTGAATAGGTCTCAGATCTACCCAGAAAAAGGTGGGTTACCCGCCTCAAAACCAAATATTTTGGTATTTGAAATAATGCCTCTTGACTGACTGGAACTTTCCAAGTTGACTGATAAGCAGGTCAGTTTTCCCTAGGAATCTCTATATCCTCAACTCTTAAACTTTGGGATTACAAGCATATTCCACTATGTCTTACTTTTTAATGTGAGTTCTTGTGATTGAACTCAGGTACTTATGCATGAAGGAAAAGTGGTTAACTGACTGAACTATCTTCTCAACCCTGAGTTTTACAACATGTATAACCTATGAGATAGGCTCTTAAATAAGGACTGTTATTTACTTACTTTTTTATTAGATATTTTATTGATTTAGATTTCAAATATTATTCCCTTTCCCAGTTTCCCCTCTGCAAACTCCTATCCCATCTCCCCTCCTCCTGCTTCTATGAGGGTGCTCCCCACCAACCCACCCACTCCCACCTTACCACCTTGGAATTCCACTAAACTGGAGCATCAAGCCTTCACAGAGCCAAGGGCCTTTCCTCCCACTGATGCCAGATTAGGTCATCCTCTGCTATATATGCAGCTGGATCCTTGGGTCCCTCCATGTGTACTCTTTTGGTTGGTGGTTTAGTCCCTGGGAGCCCTGGGAGGCTCTCAGGACCCAACAGGGATAAGATTAGCTGATGCCCAACAAAAGGGAGGGAGAACCTATAGAGACCATATCCAGAGGTTAGACAAGGTCTCTGGTTGGGGGATGGGGCCACCCACTCATCTTCAAATTTTTAACCCAGAAGGGTTTCTGTCTAAAGGAAATAGGAGGATAAAGTGTGGGGCAGAGACTGAAGGAGAAAGGCCATCCAGAGACTACCTCATCTGGGGATCCATCCCATGTACAGACACTGAACCCAGACATTATTGCAGATGCCCAGAAGTGCTTGCTGACAGGAGCCTGATATAGCTGTCTCCTGAGAAGCTCTGCCAGAGCCTGACAAATACAGATGTGGATGCTCACAGCCAATCATTAGACTGAGCAAAGGGACCCCAAAGAAAGGACTAAAGGAGCTGAAAGGGTTTGCTAACCCATAGGAAGAACAACAATATCAACCAACCAGACCCCCCTGAACTTTATTTACTTTTATGATGAGATGCCAAAACTTTAAATTCAGACTCCATTTTAGAGAACCTGACCTAAGACTGAACTCAGCTAGACTAACAGGCTGGTATCTAGCATTAGTTTCCAAGTTGCCCCCCAACAAAATCTGAGCCTAGCTCCAGTCTCTAGGCTAATCCCCAATAAGAGCAGAGTTTCCAGGTTACACCCTCAACAAGACCAGTGTCTCTGGGTTATTCCCCCAACAAACTTGCACCCCCAGGTTTCAAGCCTACTCCTTGCCTAACAACACCAATGCAGAAGGAATAGAAGCTAAGTTTATGATATGACTCCCAGCACCAGCCAATTATGTTAAAGGCCACAGGAGATGTCCAATTAGATGCTTGCACGTGTATTCCCTGCTTATTGCTTACTATAAAGACTTGACCTGATAGATGTTTGGGGCTTCTCCACCACCAAAACCATCCTGCATGATGGTGGTGCATTGGGTGGGTGGGGGTTGGCGAGCTAGCTCGAATAGAATAAAGACCCTGCTTGTGAGTTGCATCAGATCAGCTCCTGTGTGTATTTTTGGAAAACATTAACATTTCCCTGGCACAACAACCTTCTAGCATAAAACTCTGCACTTAATGGGTTTTCAATAAATGTTTTCAGAAGGAATGAATAAACAGAGATAATGAACTGCATTGTATTTGAAACAAAGAAATTATCTATATTGGTGAACATCATTATGAGTGAATAGCATGACTGGATAGTCTTTCTTCCTAGAAAATATTGAGAAAAACTTAATTTTTCTCTTTCTTGTGCATGTTAGGGAGAAACTTTTTGTCAGTGAACTTTAACACATTCTTCAGAGAGATATCCATCTACCCTCAGTTGTACAAATGATAGATCCATTAACTCTGCCCCAGTAATTTGTGGGGCAAATTCTCCAGGCTTGGTTTAGATTGGAAACTGTTACTATCTGATAGGCAGAGTGACTGAGCATGATAAAGCATAGCTGGTGACTGTTTTTTGGGTTTACTTGGAAAATCATGAAAAATCCAGACCATAAAGAAACAAAAATGGGATTGATATTTTCATTTCAGAGCAATGAATAATGTTATTATTCAAAAATAGTATTCAGTATTTCAGCAATTATTTTATTCTGATAAAGAATCTAATCCACACAGTTATTCAAATCAAGTATTTTCCTCAATCAAACCTTGTACAGAGGCAAAAATAGACTTGAGATTACATAATAACTGTTCTTATAGCAAACCTTGGGTATTGGGTACATCACTTACTTTTATAAAGTCTATCTTTGGCATGGGGTATCTTACTGTTTCTTGAGTTTAAGGTTTGGCTAAAATGGATTGCCATTGATCCTACAGGATCTCCTTCTTCTGTCTCCCAGTTTTGAGGTTATAATGGGTGTTCCCATGCAAGTTTTTACATGGGTTCTGAAGATCTGAATTCAAGTCAATATATTTGTACAGCAACCACTATGCCATCTTCTTAGCCTCCAAGGTAATTTGAAAATTTTTCCCCTTTAATATTACACAGTGGCTTAGTTATTTTCTTGTTGCTCTGATAAAATACCATGATGAAAACTATTTAAGAAAGAAAGAGGCTATTTTGCTCACAGCTCCAGAATATTGTCCATTATACAGGGAAACCACAGGTGTCTTGTGAGAACTGGTGAAGTTATAGCTACATTAATAACAGAGAGCAATGAATTAATGTATACACACTTGTGCTCAGCTTGCACTCTACATTTCATAAAGTTTAGGGTCCCTTGCTTAGGGAATGGTACTACCCAAAGTGCGCCAATCTTTGCGTTTCAATGAACATAATCAAGATAACCTCAAAAAATATGCTCAAAGCCCTTTCCCTTAAAAGATTCTAGATTTTGTCATGTTAAGTACCAACTTACTACACCATCTCTTGTCAAGATGATATGAAAATATGCCATGTTCTAGACTTTTGGTCCAAAGTCTCATGTTCATTTCATAACGGTAAATATAGTCCAACTTAAAAAGTACACACAGTTATTAACAATCTTAACACTTTAAAAGTTCAAAGTCTCTTAATTACAAACTCCTACATGGTAAATAACTAGTCATATCTAAAATATAATGGCATAGAGTTAACAATCTTGTTCTTAAATGTAAGAACTAGGATATACAAAGGAATGATCAGATCAAAGGAAAACAAAGGGCAAACCCCAAATCCTGAGGTAGTACGTTTGTCATCAGGGGCTCATAATGAAGTTGGCTGGACTCCAATGGACTTACTTGAGTAGCCACAGTCAAGCTTTCCTATCAGCTCAGAAGCTGTATGGTCTGCTTTATCTTGGTTTATCGTAATTGTATTTTCTGTTGCTGTTACATACTTTCTGACAAAGGGACAAAAAGTTTATATAGCTAACAATTTCAGGCTACTGTCAGTCATGGCAGGGGAATATATAGTAGCCTAAACTGGAGAAAAGTATTCATCTGGTATCCATAGCCAAGAGCAGAGAGTAATGGTTTAATGTAAAAATAGCACTGTCCAGCTCACTAAATCAACTCATGCAATCAGAATTCCCTTGTATGGAATAGTGTCAATCAGAGTAGATGGATTTTTTTTCATACCTCCATTAACATAATCAGGATATCTCTGAAACATGTCCAGAGGCCTGACTTCTTGGCTATGATGGACTCAAAGCCAGAAACTTTTAGTCAAATAACACTTTCTTCCTGAAGTTGCCTTGTCAGCATGTTTTATCACTATAGAAAGAAAAACTAGGGTTTATAGCAAAGAGTTTTCAAATCTTTACATACTTTTGAAAGCATTTTATTTTGTTACATAGAATTTTATTTTATATTCTTATATTACTTGTTAAAAGTGTTTCTAATTAAATATTAGTTGTTTAATTTGATTCTGATTCCAAGTCTTCCAGGAGCACAAATCTTACTGTACATCTCCTTTAGCTCTTTATAAAAAATTCTAAACATAATAAAGGATATTTGGTAGAGAGGGTAAGAATAATTTTAAGTCATTTATAACTACTATTAAATCTCTCCTTATAAAATTATATAGGATTCTCTCATCCTGATAAGTATTTTCTTTTTGTTTTATGCCAGCTCCTGCATTGGATTTTAATGTTAGAGGAAAAAATAGTGATTCATTTCAAGGATAAAATAGTTTTACTGATTTAATTTGCATTGTTTCTTCATTTTAGGGTGAAGAATTCACTTATATGTTTCTCTTCTTACTATAAATGGACTTGCCATTAAGAACTTTTACATTTTGAGGAATATATCTGCTCATTTTCTTCCATGTTGCTGTTTATTTTCTATATTATCAGTGAATGGTCCAAATTGCTGTGAAATAAAAACCTATTTTTGGTGTAATTTTTTCTTCTTATGCTTAGGGATGTTTATTTATAGGGTCAACTAGACATTAAGGTTCTTTTTTGTTGTTGGTGGTGGTTTTTTCTTCCTTTTTTTCTTCATCTTTGGATTCAGTTTTTAATGTACTCCATCCATTACAAGGCATTGAATGGCTTTTGGTATAAAAATTAAAAATATGAAGTTTTTCTCCTAAATTGTTTTGATGTTAGATCAGGTTACTTTTTGTATAAGATAATTTTATATTTATAAAATATAAAAGAATAATTTTATATAAGACTAACAATAATACTTTGAAATCCATTGAGGTTAATTATAAGTTTCAGCTTTTATACACAGTGGAGTTAAAATATCAATATTGACCTAATATATACCAGTGCATTCCCAAATATTAATAAAGTAACATGTTATAAGACATTTAAAATATTTTTGAATACTTCTCCAAACATTTTTAACTTACTTTAATGACTCATTGTGATAATCATATTTATAGTATTCTTCTAAGTATCTTTTCTCTAGTTCATTTATACCCTAGGAGCTTAAGGTGATTTGTTGGTATATTTTAATAGTAAATATGTAAATTTCACTGGGATATGCTCCTCATTTGATCATGAACTCCACTTGAGCAGTCTATAAGTCCTATTAGTTTTCCAGTACTTTTAGAAGTTCTTAGGGGCTGACATATTTCTATTTAAGAAAATGTCTGGAAATTTTATGTTCTTGGTGCTTCTAAATCAAATGTCTAACTTTTTTTTAAGTTATACACCTAAGTTGAATCAGCTGATATAGTATATATTCTTTATAGATACATTATAGTTCTCAACTTGTGAAGACTGACATAATTAGATTATATAATTTTTTTAACCTCTGAGAAACTAATAGACCTGAGTAATATTGTTAATGGCTGCTAAAACAATTGTGTATAAATCATTTAAAGAGTCTCTAAGAAATTTAAACTAAATGATAAATTTTAACATGACTTCTAAAAAGACATATATACATTTATACTTTTTCAATCTATTCTGACTTTGATCTCTCTTACTAATTTTCTGAAAACACATCATTAAGGGAAAATCTTTGAAAAAAATGTAATTAACAAAATATAGAATGTAAGAAGTTTTGTAGGATAATAATTCCATTTTTTCCAATGGTTACATTGTATACAAAAAAACAGAAGGATATCAGAAGGCTGAAGGTGACAAAAGAAGCACAACTACTAAATGATGAACTCCTAAATGATTTCTGATATTGTATTCAAATATGATTCAACCTACTTCCAATTTAACCTAAACCAATAAACATTATAGGCAATTGGGAAAATCTGAACACCAGTAGACTATTTGATGATATTAAGGAGCTATCATTGTTAGTTTTGAATGTTGCAATAATTATGTTTAGGAAGAATTCTTCAGCTGTCATAAAAATGACAAAAAATGCTTGCAAAGATATCAGGAAAAAGAACCATTACTAACGGTTGGTGGGAATATAAACTTTCCACTATGGAACTCAGTGTGTATGTTTCTCAAGACAACTAAAACAACTAAATCATACAACATGACACAGTTCTATCAGTCTTTCATATGTGTCCAGAGGAACATATTCTACCACAACTATGTTGACTGCTGCTCTGTTCACAACAGCAAGGATGCAGAATCAGTCTAGAGCTTCATCCACAGAGGAAAGGGGAACTGAAAGGTACAGACATACAATGATACTTTATTCAGTTACAAAGAAAAAATGAAATCACAATCTTCTCAGGAAAATGAATAGAACTAGAAAATATATTAAGTGAGATGACCTTAAAGGCCTTGTTTTCAGCTAATGGTTTTAGAGGTTTTAATCTGTAGTCATTTGGCCTTGTTGCTCAGAGCCTGTGGTGATGTATGAATTACGATGTTTAGGAAGCAAAGAGAAAAGGTAGGTAGTTCTTGGTTTCCCCTACAAAGCAATGGCCTCCAATGAACTTTCTACTTGGCTTCACTACCTAGAGGCACAACTGTTGGCTAATAGTACTACAGATTGGAAACTCAGCCTTTAACATATGGGTGTTTGGGAGATATTCAATATCAAAGCTATAGCATTATTTTTTATTAAAGTTATTTTTTTGAAAAATTTCACATGAAACAATTATTCAAAATGTTTACAGTATAATTTAGTGCATGATTTACATTCAATTATATAACTTATTATCCTAAAATAATATTAATATTATAATAAAATATTAGATTAAGACAATGACTATTGGAAGATGGATTGATACCTTAATTTTTCTTTTTTCTTTATGAAATATGTCTTTTTAAAAAATCAAAAATCAGAAAATATTCATCATGTAACAACTAACCTGGTCCATGGGGCTCACTGAGTCTGAGCCACAAGCAAAGATCTTTCAGGGGCTGACTTAGAGCCCCTATACATTTGTAGCAGTTGTACAGTTTTCATGCAGGTCACCTAATAGTTGGAGTAGGAAGTTACTGTTACTGTCTCTGTTGCCTGCAGTTGGATCCCCTTTTCCTAATTGGACTTCCTGGTTGGGCCTTAGTGGGAGAGGATGTGCTTATTCCTGCTGGGATTAGATGTCCCAGGGCCTTATGATACCCAAAGGGGGCTTCTCCTTCTCTGAGGAGAAGAGGAGGGGATAATGAGGGGATTTGTAAAGGTAGTACTGAAAGGAGGGGGGGTTGTGATCAGGATATAAAGTGAATAAATAAGTTACTGAAAAAAGGGTTTTCATTTATCAAATTGGATTATTTCCAACCTAACGTTTGCTTAGATTTATCTTAAATTGCTTTGGCAATGATTTTTGTTGAATTTTCTTGCCAAATTTGGCAATAAATTATCTATCTTGATGTTTTAGTTTGTTTTCAATAACTTTCCTTTCACAAAGATATAGTCACATGTAACCAAACACAGCATTACCAGGATCTGCTATACAAGAGAGGTGTTATTTTAACTGATGCATAACCCGAGATTTTTATAGACTACACTCCTCTTCTTTCTATGTATATATATAGTATTGAGAATCACTCCTACAAATCACATGACTAGTAGATACAGTGAGTCTGGTTCTCGCTTCTAAGCCTCAATATTGGATCTTCAAATGTAATTTTCATATTTAGAGCTATATGTCTTACATTAAAATTTAACTAATATGAGTTACTATGTTAAAATATCTCTTTTGCAATGGAGAATTGGTGTAAATAGACACGAATATTGACCATGATATTATAACAAATAATGAGTTTCTTTTGTCTTTAAATGCCTAGAGGCATTTTATTTTAGCTCATTAACTTACAGTAGAGAAAAATCATCATTATGTTGTTAGTATACTACAATTATTAATCTTCTGAATAAATATTCAAGATTTATATAAATATGCATATGTATGTTTAACCAAAGCTGGGACAATAAAAATTTTAACTTGAACTTCCTTCTATGAAATTGATAGTACCAGTATCTCAGTATATATTTTTATGTTTTGGGTTTCTTAAATTAAATCTTAGAATGCAAGGCAATGAGCATTATATTATTATTATTGTTGTTGTTGTTGTTGTTGTTGTTATTATTATTATGTCTGTGCCTGTCACTATATAGTGTTCTCATTTATTCTCTTTCATAGCTACCTGACCTGATTTTTCCTGCCCTGCCACCTGGTTCTTTTCACTTTCACAGTTTTTCCTTATCACATATATTCTATTTCTTCTTTACTTTCTCTCTCTCTCTTAAGTCTTCTTCTTGCCCTCCTGATGCCCTTTCTATTTTCAAGATCTACATACACATGCACATTCATATGTATATATATGCATATATATATGTGTATATGTTTATATATGTACATATATAATATGAAATTGAGTTTTCATTGATAAGGAGAAACATCTCTTTGTATTTCTGTATTTCTGAATCTAGTTTATTTTGCTTAACATAATGATTTCTATTTTCATTTGTTCTTTTGAAACTATTATAATTTTCTTTTTCTTTATGGTTGTATAAGAGTCCATTGTGCAGATACCAGAATTTTTAATTCATTCACCTGTTAGTGGAAATCTAATTTGGGTGCATTTCTTGATGCAATCAATAGTGAGATGTAAGCATGAGTTTGCAAATATCTCCTTGCTATATTAACTTAAAGTTCTTTAGGTATATACTCAATATTAATATAGCTAGATTGCATAATAGTTCTAATTTGTTTCTAAAAAACTCATATACTGATTTATATATTGGCTATCCAAGTTTACATCTGCAGCTTCAGTGAATGAGTACTCCCCTTTCTTCAATCCTTGACAGAATTTACTGTCATTTTTCTTCTCTGTTCTATGTCTTCATGTTATTTTTTAGTATTTTTGTGAGTTTCATACATGAGTACCTCGTTTACATCAGTTCTTACTTCCAGCTCCTGTCCCAATCCCCTCACTCCTTCTCAAACTCATGGAGTCTTAATTTAAGTAATTATTGTTATAAAATATAACCTGCAAATCTATTTAGTATTAGTCATATGTATATGTAGAATATCTTTTCTCCCACTCAGCAACCATTAATTGCTCGTGTATCTTCACCAATGTGTAGGACCTTATTAGAGTTCTTACATCCATTTTGGCACATCAATTAGTGTTTTTGTTATTCAAGTCTTAGTCAGGCAGCCATACGGAGATTTTTTTTTTTTCCAGCACTGAGGACCAGGGCCTAGGCAATCACTCTACCACTGAGCTAAGTCCCCAACCCCCAACACTGAGATTTTATTGGTGCAATTTCTTTGTCACATATAGAAGACACTGTCTTGTATCATATGTTCTAGTTCTTTGGATTTTAATATTGTTTTTATGCCCTATTCTGCAACATCCAATGAGAATCAAGTCATATTGCAGATGCACCAATTTGGGCCTGGCATCTCACCATCAGTTGTTCTGTAACAGTTCTGTATAAGTTGTAGCTATCTGTAGTAGTATTCATCTTCTGAAAAAATAAACATTTTAATGAGGGTTGATAACTACATTTATCTGTGGATACAAGGATAAGTATTTCCAGCTGAGCTGTGGTGGTGCACGCCTTTAATCCTAGCACTTGGAAGGCAGAGGCAGGCAGAATTCTGAGTTTGAGGCCAGCCTGGCCTACAGAGCGAGTTCCAGGACAGCCAGGGCTACACAGAGAAACCCTGTCTTGAAAACAAACAAACAAACAAACAAGCAAACAAAGATAAATATTTCAATGCAGTTAGAGATTATACTGTTTTAGGTAAGTGGCAGTAGAAGGTTTTTCTTCAGGGTCCATGACTCTCTCTATTAGCTATCAGAAGCTGTCTAGGTGTCTAGGTTTCTGATACCAGGAATGAATGCCTTCCTATTGGCAGGGCATTAAGTCCACTTAGATGGTGGTCAAACTCAGGATATAAGTGCCACTATTGCACTATGCTAATATTTTGAATTCTTGTATTTATTTATTCATTTATTTATTTGTTCATTCATTTGTTCATTCATTCATTTGTTGTTCAAGGGCTTTTCAGCCTGATAGGACAACTGATTGCTTTATCTGTTGGCAATCTCCATAGCTCCTTCCATTAATAGAAGAGCTTGTCCTAAGAAAGCTTCCTGGTCAGTTCTAGCTTAGTCTCTCCAAGTCCTCTGTCTAAAATCTATAGTATCTTCAGAAACAGGCTCTTACCCTAAAATTTCAGGAGTCAAGCAAGAGAAATGGGAATACTTGTATTGTTTTTGAGGTCCCTTTGACTTTCTTAAACAATAGCTCCAAGGGAGATTTTTCCATATCTGGCACCAAGGATTTCTTATAAAGCCTATGACTACTGGAGGGAGAACATTACATTTGGCTATATGATTATGATTCTGAGTAGACTAAAAAAGAATCTAAAAGTAGTTTTTTAATTTAAATATCTATGATAATGAAGAATATTCAACACTTAAAAAATGTGTTTTGGCCATGGGAATTTTTTGTTTTGAGGAATGCTTGTTGAGTTCATTAGACCACTTATTGATTTAATGATTCACTTGATATCTAATTTCATTTGCCTGTATATATCCTAGGTGGTAATTCCTCTATGAAATGTGTCTGGTAAAGATTTTTTTTCTCATTTTGTAGGCTTTGTATTTACTCATATATTGTTTACTTTGCTGCACAGAAGGTTTTAATTTCATTCAATCCCATTTGGCAATTCTTGGCATTACTTCCTATGCCATTCAAGTTCTACTGAGAAATTTCTAGCTGTCTTAGTCTGGGTTTCTATTCCTCTACAAACATCATGATCAAGAAGCAAGTTGAGGAGGAAAGGGTTTATTTAGCTTACTCTTCTCCATTGCTGTTCATCATCAAAGGAAGTCAGGACTGGAACTCAAGTAGGTCAGGAAGCAGGAGCTGATGCAGAGACCATGGAGGGATGTTTCTTACTGGCTTGATTCCCCTGACTTGCTCAGTCTGTCTTCTTATAGAACCCAGGCTACCAGCCCAGGGATGGTTCCATCTCCTCTGGATCAACAATTGAGAAAATGTATTTTTTTTTAAACTTTTATTTCATTATGATGAGAAAAGTTACATGATTTCAATTTATCTGAATTTGTTAACATTTAAAAACATATTTCAATTAAAAATAATTGAATCACATTCTTGTTTCCCTTTTGCACCACTGCTCCTCCCAAAGACCCCCCTTCAATACCTATAATATCTTTTTTGTCATATTCCTTAAAATTTATAGAATATAACAATAAAAATAAGAATTATAAAAGTTGCTTGATATAAGACAACAATCAGTTTAACAGTCTTATGTAGGTGCTCCTCTACAGCAATAGTGAAAATACATTTTTCTCAATATAAATTTTAAATAACTTCAAACATATTAGCTGTATACTTAAAAATAATACATCATTACTAGTATTTTCTTAAATGAACATGAATATATAAAGTCTTTTTGTTTGTTTTATATTTAGTAGAGTTTAAAATCTTGGCTCTTACTGTGGTACAAGCCCAAAATAAGAACAATTTTTAGACATTGGGTTTCATTGTAATAAGGCTGTATTTCAATGACCCTCATATCACCAAAGGATTTTACCTCCATCGTAGCTAAGCTGAGAGTTGATAGTTCTGCTGCACCAAGAAATGAATTGTAGGCGTGATTTTTGGATACAGATTTCCTGCTATTGTCAAAGCTATTTGACTTGAGTGAGTGACTTCATTCTCAGCCCACAGAGAACAGGTTACATTCATTTAAGAAATGGTATAGGTATTAAGATGGTCTATTTATAAAGTCATTCGCCAACTGTTTCAATGAACAATGGTTCTGCTTGGAGGGTGGCTCAGACATTAGGTGAAGCTAAGAATTTGGTTCATTAGCTGTGATAATTTGGAAAAGCATTCATCTCAGAGAAAGAGTAATTTATATAAAGTCCTCTTCTTCAAACTTGATAACAAGAGTTACAAATGTCAAGCAAAGCATTCAGTCTCACTTTATTGTTCTCTTACAAGCCACCTCCCTAGTTAATCATCTATGTTACTTTTCAGTATATAAATACTTTTGAAATATATAAGCTGTTCTGAAAACCATAGTATAGTGTAGAAACATGAAATAAATAATACTACTAATAGAGAGACTGAGATAGGAGAAGCAAGATTTCAAGACCCTTATGTTGTACACAGCCAGACACGGTCACAAACAAACAAGCTGACAGTGTATATAGATTGTACAATTTTGGACCTATTTCTCCAATTACCAAATTAGAGAGATCATTGGATGACAATCAACAAATTTCCAATTCCTCATATTATTGGATTTCAATCGATTAGGATATGTTGGTAACATTAATTTTCAAATTAATACATTAAGAAAAGTAATTGTCACTTCCTGTTGTTTCTGTTGTAAGAGGTAGAATTAGGTTTGTGTGGATTTGTTGAAAGATTCTTCTAGGGTGTAGTTTTGCTCCTTATGTTGCCGTTTTCCATCTATTATCCATTGTAGAGCTGGATTTGTGGAAAGATATTGTGTAAAATTTTTTTTTGCCATGGAATATCTTGTTTTCTCCATCTATGGTAATTGAGAGTTTTGCTGGGTATAGTAGTATGGGCTGGCATTTGTGTTCTTGTAGGGTCTGTATGACATCTGCCCAGGATCTTCTAGCTTTCATAGTCTCTGGTGAGAAATCTGCCATAATTCTGATAGGCCTGCCTTTATATGTTACTTGCCTTTTTTCCCTTATTGCTTTTAAAATTCCTTGTTTAATGCATTTGGTGTTTTGATTATTATGTGACCAGAGGAATTTCTTTTCTGGTCCAGTCTATTTGGAGTTC
>NW_022196900.1:32212936-32228434 GCF_008632895.1 Mastomys coucha | reverse complement strand
CTCTTACACATGAAACTGCCTGGGCCTGGTGTCTGTAGATGCTTCCTGCCGCGACTCAAAACCCATCACTCTGGACCCCAGCCCAGGCAGACCAGAAGGAACAGGAGTCACTGGGCTGGTAGAGTTCCTGTGTGCCTGGTCCCACTGGACCCAGTTATGTGGCATCCTGTGCCTCTGCTCCGTGCTGGTTCTGAAATCGAAAGAAAGCTGTGACAGGCCCGGGGCTAAGACCACCCGCCTGTGGCGTGAAACACAGGCGACTGGCCCCTGAGATCCTACATGGACAATGCAGCTCGGAACATCAAAAGAACTGAAGCTAAATGAAACTCAGCCTGTCTCTGCCAGAACTCCCTGTTCGAAGTGCTGTTTTGTATCTGTAAAGCAGCCCCGACAGGCTGAAAGCTGGAACGGGACACCCGCGGTGAGGAACTCTGACTGCAGCCCCTTAGATCAAAGGCTGACAGGTCTCATGACTATGTTAAAAGCTTGCTGGATCTTCCTTTCAAGATCCTCCTCCGGTCTGGTGGTTATGGATTTTCCCGTGTTTATGTTAGATGGGCGGGTTTCGATTTCCCCTGGGTCTCGTCCCTGAGTGTGATTATTTAAACTGAGTGATCCTTGATAAAGACTCATCTCTCAATACAGCTACCTGGCGTCCGCGTCCTTCTTTCTCTCTTAACCGCTTGCATTCACAGGTACCCAATAATCTCCAGTCCAAGATGCACCAAATGGAAAGGGGGTCCGTTGCCCAGATTTGCCAGTCAAGCCGGCTGGACCCCCCTACACAGTTACTCCCAGTGTTCGGACAGATGTTGGTTCTTGCTCACCTCTGATCCTGGGTGTGTCAGAGCACCTGGGAGAGGAGCTTCCTCTGGGTGTTGTGGGACTGGCTGAGGAGCTTGTGCCCAAGGTCTGCTCTGGACCCCAGCCCAGACAGACTGGAAGGAACCCGAGTCACTGGGCTGGTGGAGTTCCTGTGTGCCTGGTCCCGCTGGACCCAGTTACTCCCAGTGTTGGGACAGATGTTGGTTCCTGCTCACCTCTGATCCTGGGTGTGTCAGAGCGCCTGGGAGTGGAGCTTCCTCTGGATGTTGTCGAGAAAATGTATTACAGCTGGATCTCATGAAGGCATTTCCTCACCTGATGCTCCTTTTTCTGTGATAACTGCAGCTTGTGTTAAGTTGACACACAAAACCAGTCAGTACACTAGCTTATGTTAATATCGTGAAGTTATCCCCACTCAGTTTCAAGGTTTCATGTTTTATATTAGAAATATTTTGATTTGATTCTGTTTAATGTGAGAATTATATATTTATAATCACTTTAGTTTAAATATAAGCATTATAACCATGTAGAAATAAGCTTTCCCAGCACTGACTGTTAAAGCGACTGTCTTTTCTATGAATGTATGCTTCAAACATCTTTCTAAATATTTAGGTAGACAGTCTTTTAACTTATTTCTAGGTTCTCTCTTATATAACATGGGTCTCTATGTCTGTGTTTGTATCATGCTATTTTGTTACTGTAGCCTTGTCATATAATTTGATACTAGGTATCACCTATAGTGTTATTCTTTTGACTAATGATTCCCTGGCTACTCAGGGTCCTTGGTGCCACTATTGGAAATTTACCATTTTTTTCTACTTCTTTGCAAATGCATTTGATATTTGGATCATGATTATGCTGTTTATAGACCATTTTAGGTACAATAGACATCCTTGTAACATTAATTCTGACAATTCATCAATATGAAAGATCTTTCCATATTCTAGCATCTTCTTCAAATTCATTTTTAAATGTCTTAAATTTTTTTTATTATAGGTATTTTGCTTCCTTGGTTATGCTCATTCTAGATTATTTTCATTTATTTATTTATTTATTATTTATTTATTTATTTATTCTCTCTCTCTCTCTCTCTCTCTCTCTCTCTCTCTCTCTCTCTCCAACCCCAGTGTTGCATGTCATGAACTCATCTTGATCTGGATTCCACTTTGGGCCTGTCACTGGACCTTCTTTTCCTCAGGCTCCTGTGTATTTCCATCCCTGTAATTCTTTCAGACAAGAACAATTATGGGTCAGAGTTGTGACTGTGGGATGGCTACCTTCATTCCTCACTTGTTGGTGCCCTGTCTTCCTGCTGGAGGTGGGTTCTATAAGCTCCCTCTCCCCACTCTGGGGCATTTCATCTAAGGTTCATCATTTTGAGTCCTGAGAGTCTCTCACCTCCCAGGTCTCTGGAGCATTCTGCCCTGGCACCCCACCATCCCCTGTATTCCAAGTTTTCCTGTTTACATTCTTTCTGCTGGCCCTCAGGGCTTCAGTCCTGAATGTAAGTTTATTTAAATTTCCTTTTTTTGTTTGAATGTTTTATTATTAGATATTTTCTTTATTTACATTTCTAATCTTATCCTCTTTCCTGGTTTCCCCTCCAAAAACACTTTATCCCAAACCACCTCCCACTGCTCACAAACCCACCCACTCCTGTTTTCCTGTCCTAGCATTTCCCTACACTGGGACATCAAGCTTTCACAAGACCAAGGACCTCTCCTCACATTGACATCCTACAAGGCCATTCTCTGTTACTTACAAAGCTGGAGTCATGGGTCCCTCCATGGGAAATCATTGGTTGGTAGTGTAGTCCCTGGAAGCTCTAAGGATACTGGTTGGTAAATATTCTTTTTCCTCCTATAGGGCTGCAAACCCCTTCAGCTCCTTAGGTCCTTTCTCTAGTTTCAGCATTGAGGTTCCTGTGCTCAGACCCATGGATGGCTGAAAGCATCCACCTCTCAATTTGTCAGGCACAGGTAGATCCTCTCAGGAGACAGCTATATCAGGCTCCTGTCAGCAAGCACTTGTTGGCACCTACAATAGTCTGGGTTTGGTGACTGTATATGGGATGGATCCTCAGGTGAGGCAGTCACTGGGTGGCCTTTCCTTCAGTCACTGCTTCACACGTTGTCTCTAAATCTCCTCCCACAGGTATTCTGTTCCTTCTTCTAGGAAGGACCAAAGTATCCAGACTTTATTCTTTCATCTTCTTGAGCTTCATGTGGTCTATGAATTGTATCCTGTGTATTTTGAGCTTCTGGGCTAATATCCACTTATCAGTGAGTGCATAGCATGTGGGTTCTTTTGTGACTGGGTTACTTCACACAGGATATATTCTAGTACCATCCATTTGCCTAAAAATTTCATGAAGTCATTGTTTTTAATAGCTGAGTAGTACTACATTGTGTAAACGTATCACATTTTCTGTATCCATTATTCTGTTGAAGGTCATTTGGGTTTTTTCCAACTTCTGGCTATTATAAATAAGGCTTCTATGAACATAGTGGAGCATGTGTCCTTATTACATGTTGGAGCATCTTCTGGGTATATGCTCAGGAGTGGTCTTGCTGGGTCCTCAGGTAGTCCTATGTTCAATTTTCTGAGGAATCACCAAACTGATTTCCAGAGTAGTTGTACTGGCTTGCAATCCAACCAACAATGGAGGAGTGTTCCTCTTTCTCCACAATCTCTCCAGCATCTGCTGTCACCTAGCCAATCTGACTGGTGTTAGGTGGAATCTTAGGGTTGTTTTGATTTGAATTTCTCTGATGACTAAGGAGTTGAACATTTCTTTAGGTGCTACTCAGCCATCAAGTATTCCTCAGTTGAGAATTTTTTTGTTTATATCTGTACCCCATTTTTTAATAGTTATTTGGTTTTCTGGAGTCTACCTTCTTGAGTTCTTTGTATATATTGGATATTAGCTCTCTATCAGATATAGGATTGGTAAAGATCATTTCTCAATTTGTTGTTTGCCGTTTTATACTATTGACAGTATCTTTTGCCTTACAGAAGCTTTGCAACTTTACGAAGTTCCATTTGTCAATTCTTGATCTTAGAGCATAAGCTATTGGTCTTTTGTTCAGGAAATTTTCCCCTGTGCCTATGTGCTCGAGGTTCTTCCCCACTTTCTTTACTATTGGTTTCAGTGTATCTGGTTTGATGTGGAGGTTCTTGATCCACTTGGACTTGAGCTTTGTACAAGAAGATAGGAATGGATCGATTTGCATTTTCCTACATGCTAACCGCCAGTTGAGCCAGCACTGTTTGTTGAAAATGCTACCTTTTTACCGCTGTATGGTTTTAGCTCCTTTGTCAAAGATCAAGTGACCATAGTTGTGTGGGATCATTTCTGGGTATTCAATTCTTTTCCATTGAGCTACCTGCCTGTCACTGTAACAATGCCATGCAGTTTTTATCACAATTGCTCTGTAGTACAGCTTAAGGTCCGGGATGGTGATTCCACCAGAGGTTCCTTTATTGTGGAGAATAGTTTTCCCTATCCTAGTTTTTTTGTTATTCCAGATGAATTTGAAAATTGCTCATACTAAGTCTGTGGAGAGTTGAGTTGGAATTTTGACGGGAATTGCATTGAATATGTAGATTGCTTTAGGTAAGATGGCCATTTTTACTATATTAATCCTGCCAATCCATGAGCATGGGAGATCTTTCCATCTTCTGAGATCTTCTTCAATTTCCTTCTTCAGAGACTTGAAGTTCTTGTCAAAGAGATCTTTTACTTGCTTAGTTAAAGTTACACCGAGGTATTTTATATTATTTGTAACTATTGTGAAGGGTGTTGTTTCCCTAATTTCTTTTTCCTCCTGTTTATCCTTTGTGTAGAGGAAGGCCTCTGATTTGCTTGAGTTAATCTTATATCTAGCTACTTTGCTGAAGTTGTTTATCAGCTTTAAGAACTCTCTGGTGGAATTTTTGGGGTCATTTAGGTATACTATCTTATCATCAGCAAATAGTGATAATTTGACTTCTTCTTTTCCAATTCGTATCCCTTTGATCTCCTTTTGTTGTCTAATTACTCTGACTAGTACTTCAAGTAGAATATTGAATAGGTAGGGAGAGAGTGGGTAGCCTTGTCTAGTCTCAGATTTTAGTGGGATTGCTTCAAGTTTCTCTCCATTTAGTTTGATGATGTTGGCTACTGGTTTGCTGTATATTGCTTTTACCATGTTTAGGTATGGGCCTTGAATTCCTGATCTTTCCAAGACTTTTATCATGAAGGGATGTTGGATTTTGTTTTCTCAGCATCTGTATTAGTCAGGGTTCTCTAGAGTCACAGAGCTTATGGTAGTCTCTACGTAGTAAAGGAATTTATTGATGACTTACAGTCTATAGTCCAACTCCAAACAGTGGTAGACAAGCAGGCAAAGCAGAGCAAGCCTTCCTTCTTCCAATGTCCTTATATAGGTCTCCAGCAAAAGGTGTGGCCCAGATTAAAGGTGTGTGCCACCACACCTTTAATCCCAGATGACTTTGAACACATAGATCTTCTATCTTCATCTTCTGGAATTCATAGCTACTGTGCCACAACACCTTTAAAACTAGGTGACCTTGAACTCCTACATCTTTCTATCTTAATCTTCTGGGATTCAAGGCCACTATGCCTCAAGTTCTCCATTTCAAGATTCAGGTTGGAAACTTGTATCTCTTAGCTTCCAGATTAGGGCCACAGGTGAGCCTTCTAATTCTAGATTGTAGTTCATTTCAGATATAGTCAAGTTAAAAACCAGGAATAGCCACTACAGCATCTAATGAGATGATCATATGGTTTTTTTCTATGAGTTTGTTTATATAGTAAATTACATTGATGGATTTCAGTATATTGAACCATCCCTGCATCCCTGGGAGGAAGTCTACTTGATCATGGTGGATAATCCTTTTGATGTGTTCTTTGATTTGGTTTGCAAGAATTTTATTGAGTATTTTTGCATCTATATTCATAAGGGAAATTGGTCTGAAGTTTCCTTTCTTCGTTAGGTCTTTGTGTGGTTAGGTATAAGAGTAATAATTGTGGCTTCATAGAACGAATTGGGTAGAGTACCTTCTGTTTCAATTTTGTGGAATAGTTTGAGGAGTATTGGTATTAGGTTTTCTTTGAAGCTTTGATAAAACTGTACTAAACCCATCTGGTCCTGGGGGTTTTTTGGTTGGGAGATGATTAGTGACTGTTTCTATTTCATTGGCAGATATGGGATTGTTTAGATCATTGATCTGATCTTGATTTAACTTTGGTACCTGGTATCTGTCTAGAAAATTGTCCATTTAATCCAGGTTTTCCACTTTTGTTGAGTATAGGCTTTTATAGTAGGCTCTCATGATTTTTTGGATTTCCTCAGTGTCTGTTGTTATGTCTCCCTTTTCATTTCTGATCTTGTTTATTATGATACTGTTTCTTTGCCCTTTAGTTAGTCTGGCTAAGGGTTTATCTATTTTGTTGATTTTCTCAAAGAACCAGCTCCTGGTTTGGTTGATTCTTTGTATAGTTCTTTTTGTTTCTATTTGATTGATTTCAGCCCTGAGTTTGATTATTTCCTGCCTTTGACTCCTCTTAGGTGAATTTGCTTCTTTTTGTTTTAGAGCTTTCAGATGTGCTGTCAAATTGCTGGTGTATGCTCTCTCCAGTTTCTTTTTGGAGGCACCTAAAGCTATTAGTTTTCCTCTTAGGACTGCTTTCATTGCGTCGCATAAGTTTGGGTATGTTGTGGCTTCATTTCCATTAAACTCTTGAAAGTGTTTAATTTCTTTCTTTATTTCTTCCTGACCAAGTTATCATTGAGTAGAGTGTTTTAAGCTTCCATGTGTATGTGGGCATTCTATTGTTTATGTTGTTATTGAGGAACAGCCTTAGTCTATGGTGATCTGATAGGATACAAGTAATTATTTCAATGTTCTTGTATCAGTTGAGGCCTGATTTGTGACCAGTTATATGGTCAATTTTGGAGAAGGTACCATGATCTGCCAAGAAGAAAATATATCCTTTTGTTTTAGGATAAAAAGTTCTATAGATATCTGTTAAACCCATCTGTTCATAACTTCTGTTAGTCTCACTGTGTCTTTGATTAGTTTCTGTTTCCATGATCTGTCCATTGCAGAGAGTGGGGTATTGAAATCTCCCACTATTACTGTGGTACAATGTGTGTTGTGTAATGTGTGCTTTGAGCTTTAGTAAAATTTCTTTTGTGAATGTAGATGTCTTTTGATTTGGAGCATAAGGGTTCAGAATTGAGAGTTCATCTTGGTAGATCATAACTTTGATGAGTAGGAAATGTCTCTCCTTATCTTTTTTGATAACTGTAGAGTGTAAGTTGATTTTATTCAATATGAGAATGGCTACTACAGCTTTTTTTCTTGGAACTATTGACATGGAAAATTGTTTTCCAGCCTTTTATTCTGAGGTAGTGTCTGTCTTTGTCACTGAGGTGGGTTTCTTGTATGCAACAAAATGTTGGTTCCTGTTTAAGTACCCAATCTGATAGTCTATGTCTTTTTATTGGGGAATTGAGTCCATTGATAATAATGGATATTAAGGAAAAGTAATTGTTGCTTTCTGTTATTTTTGTTGTTAGAGTTGGAATTCTGTTCATGTGTCTATCTTCTTTTAGTTTTGTTGGAAGATTACATTTTTGCTTTTTCAGAGATGTAGTTCCCCTCCTTGTGTTGGAGTTTTCCATTTATTTCTCTTTGAAGGGCTGGATTTGTGGAAAAATATATTGTGTGAATTTGGTTTTGTCATGGAATACTTTGATTTCTCCATTTATGGTGACTGAGAGTTTTGCTGGGTATAGTAGTCTAGCTGGCATGTATGTTCTCTTAGGGTCTGTATGACATTTGCCCAGTATCTTCTAGCTTTCATAGTCTCTGTTGAGAAGTCTGGTGTAATTCTTATAGGCCTGTCTTTATATATTACTTGACTTTTTTCCCTTACTGCCTTTAGTATTCTTTCTTTGTTTTGTGTATTTGGTGCTTTTATTATTATGTGGCAAGAGGAATTTCTTTTCTGGTCTAGTATATTTGGAGTTCTATAGGCTTCTAGTATGTTCATGGGCATCTTTCTTTAGGTTAGGGAAGTTTTCTTCTATAATTTTGTTTATGATATTTACTGGCCCTTTAAGTTGGAGGTCTTTACTCTCTTGTATACCTATTAACCTTAGGTTTGGTCTTCTCATTGTGTCCTGGATTTCCTGAATGTTTTGGGTTAGGAACTTTTTGCATTCTGTGTTTTGTTTGACTGTTGTGTCAATGTTTTCTATGGTATCTTCTGCCCCTAAGATTCTCTCTTCTATCTCTTGTATTCTGTTGGTGATGCTTGCATCTATGTTTCCTGACTTCTTTCCTAAGATTTCTAACTCTAGAGTTGTCTCACTTTGTGATTTCTTAACTGTTTCTACTTCCATTTTTAAGTCCTAGATGGTTTTGCTCAATTCCTTCACTTGTTTGTGCTTTCTTGTAGTTCCTTAAGAGATTTTTGTGTTTCCCCTTTAAGGGCTTCTACTTGTTTACTCATGATCTCCTGTATTTCTTTTTAGGTATTTTGTTTTGTTTTGTTTCCTCTTTAAGGGCTTGTACCTCTTTACCTGTGTTCTTCCATATTTCTTTAAGGGAGCTATTCATGTCCTTGTTAATTTCCCTCTCACACCATCTTGATATATGATTTTAGATCCAAATCTTGCTTTTCTGGTGTTTTTGGGATATCCAGGACTTGCTATGTTGGGAGTACTAGGTTCTGATGAAGCCAAATAGTCTTGCTTTCTGTTGGTAGGATTCTTCCATTTGCCTTTTACCATCTGTTGATCTCTGGTATTAGATGTTCTTCCTTCCTTTGACTAGAAATTGTTCTTTCTGGGGATCTGTAAGCCTGTGTCAGCACTTCTGGGAGATCAGCTCTTCTCTGGTAAAACCCAGGCGCAGATGGCTGTAGCTTAGTTGTCCATCATGAGTCCTTGGGACAGATCACATGCTGGAGCCAGGATCTCTACTTGCTGAAAGGTGCAGAGAGGGTTGTGGATCTGTTGTCCCTCCTAGGTGTGGTCTTAGGTAGAACAGATCCTGACCAGGCTGCCCTGAAACTTGTGAGGCCTTTGCCTCCCAGCTGATCCCACCTTAGAAAATCACTGTCAGGCTCTCTGCTTGAAGAAAAAGGGCAGAGAGGGCTGTGGATCCACCACATCATCTACACCTAGGTGTCGATGGAGATAGAGAGGGTCCTATCCCGGCTGCCCTGCCACTTGAGAGGACTGTGCCTCCCAGCTGGTCCCACCTTAGAAAGTCACTGGAGAGAGAATGGCCAACCTTGAATTTCTAATCCTCTTACTTTTATATTTCCTCTTTAAAGCTTGGATTAGAGAAGTGTTACACTATGCCTTTTTTTTTTTTTTCCATATGGCATTGTGATCAAACTCAGGACTTTTAGCACGGAAGGAAGGCACTTTACCATCGGGAGTTTACCCATGTTTCCTGAAGACAGTCCTTTATATATTCTCCATAGTAATCTCTCTCATGATATGACTGGCATTTTTTTTTCCTTTTCTATGTTGCCTTCTATTCTGTTGATTTATATATGTAGATTTTAAATTTTGATGAATTTCTATTTTTCTGTTTTGCTGCCTGCATTTTTGTCACATAGTCAGCAAATCATTCTTAAACACATTATGAATATTTCTTTGTTTTTTTTCTTTTTTGGGGGAGTCTTATGATTTTCTTTTAACATTTGAGTTCCAAGATCCACTTTGAGTTCTGTTTTGCACTAATCGGTTTTACATTCATCCTTTTGTGTATGTGTGTATAACATTATTCAAGTATTATTTGCTGAAGACACCATTCATTCTCCACTGAATAACAATGGTGTCCTTGTTGATCACTTGATCATGCATGTGAAGGATTACTTCTGGCTTCTCTTTTATATATCATTAGACAGCTTTTTCATGTAAAGTGTTATTCAGATATGCAAGAAGATATGCGTAGAAGTTTCCTTCAATACCTTTTCCTTGGGAAGCTACCCTCTTTCTTCAATATCTGCTTATGGAGAGTAATAGAATATATCATCCCAAAATATGACATATTGTCCTACTGATTAGTGTAAACCCACACTTAAATAACAGTCCATATGCATTCCCCCTCTTTGCCTAAATGTAAAACATAAAGTAATAAAGATGCTGTCAATTCTCAATGGGAGGAAGACCAGATCTAAATCTCTTTGCCAAGTTCTAGAACTTTCTCAGTCAGAGAGAGCACTAGAGGTTCTGCACATATCTCACTACTAGTTCATAAGAGCTTCAACATTTTTTTCTTTTATCTTGTCATATCTATAAATATCCTTCCTACATTCAATCCTTTATTTTTTTCTGTTATAAAATCTCCTTGGTAGCTCAGCCTTGCCTAGAATTTAGAATCCTTTTGCTGCAGTCTAATCCAAATACTATGATTACAGACATGTACTACCACATCTGAGTTTTTAATGGATTTTGAAAGCCCATAATCATCTTCACAAAGTCTTGCTATAACTATTTATGATGAGTGTATTAATAAATTTGTATTTGCTTTTTTTGTGATGGTTTGTAGATACTAGACCCAGGGAGTGGCACTACTAGAATGTGTGGCCCTGTTGGAGTAGGTGTGTCCTTGTGAGTTTGGCTTTAAGACCCTCATCCTAGCTGCCCAGAAGCCAATATTCTGCTAACCACCATTAGATGAAGATGAACTCTCAGTTCCTCCTGCATCATACCTCCCTGGTGCTGCCTTGATGATAATGGACTGAAGCTCTGAACTTGTAAGTGAGCCACAATTAAATGTTGCCTTTATAAGAGTTGCGTTGACCATGGTGTCTGTTCACAGCAATAAAATACTAATTAAGACAGAAATTGGTACTGGGAGTAGGGTATTGCTGTGATAAGCCTGACTATGATTTGGTTTGAAGAATGGATTTGGGGATTTTGGATTTGGAAAGCAATGGAATGCTTTGAATGGGACTTAATGGGCTATTCAGAGTTGGAAAGACTTTGTTAGTGAAAGTGATTGGAATTTTATGGAACTGGCCCAAGGGATTTCAGTGGAGAAATATATGGCCAAAGGCTGGTTTTGTGGTATTTTGGTGAAATATGTGGCTACTTTTTGCTCTTGTCTAAAGAGTCTGCCTGAGGCTAGGGTGAAGAGACTCAGGTTAATTGCATTGACAAAGGAAGTCTCAGAAATGCCCATCATAGTCTTTGTTCTCTGGTTAAGTCTTATGAAGAACCTTTTAAACAAGCATAGCAAGCTGAGAAAGAAAAATATAAAATATATGGTTCCAGTATTAAGGGGGCACAGAGAAGTGAAATAGATCTGAATCCTGTGTTCAAGGATATTAAATTGAATTAAGGCAGGAATGACCTTAGGGCAAGATTCTACCCAGCTAAATCTATATCCAGGCCTGGTAGTATAAGCCTTTAATCCCATCAGGTAAATACAAGCAGATCTCTGAGTTCAAGGCCAGACTAGAATAGAGCAAGTTCTAGATGAAGAAAAAATTACATCTAGGCTTAGTAGACCACAACTTTAAACTCAGTGCTTAGGAGGCAGGCATGTAGATCTTTGAGTTCAAAGTCAATCTAGAAAGCATGTTCCAGGACAGTCAAACATAGGCAGAATGGAGTTGGAAACCAGAAACCTGGTAATAACACAAGCAGCAGAACTCAGCAGCTTTGGCCTCATGGCTCTGTCTTTACAGTCAAGAATCAAAGGTACTACTGGGACAATTGATGCTGGTTAGCTGGAGCTAACAAATCAGTGGTAATTAAAAAGAGACCAGCATCACTGAGGTGAGCATTTCTGTTAAGTGTTTTCTGGGAGCACAAAGAAACTGTGTTCCTGAGATAGTCAAGGTTGTACTGTGTGCTTCATCTGAACTTGCTAATCTGTAGGAGTCATCTAGGTGGTACTGGTTTTGAAAGCATGAAGGGGTTGTGAAGAACAGCCGAGGCTTGGTGCTGGAAGGACTTTGGTGATGGTACAGCCTCAGTTGCAGTTGATGACCCATGACTGAAGGGGTCATGCAAAAGAGTTGAGGTTTGGCATTATAAAGAGAGCCTATGAGAGGCTATCGTTGAAGACTACTGGCAGCAGAAGACCCTAGTATATTGGAGATGTGGGTACTATGGGATGATCACCAAGAATAGCAGCAGTAGAGTGCATCAACCTGAGCTTAGAGTGCTACAGAGGACAGAGCTGGAGAAGTGGCGCTAGCCCTTTGGAGGAGCCCAGAAGATCATCGATCCCCAATATTGAAATAAGAAGCTGTAACATTGATGCTGCCTTGGAGACCCCAAGATTTTTGAGATGCCAGAGCCATGGGCTATCTGCTGCTAATAGGGAAAGCTGCTAATAGGGAGTGGAACCATCCCAGAGAAAGAAGTTTGTTGAAGTCAACAAAGATGAAAAAGGAATTGGAGATCAGAAGACCACCTTGAAATCAGACATGGAGATACAGAGTTTGGAGTTTTCCCAGCTGGTTTCCTATCTTGCTTTAGGGGTTGCAGTTAAGTGATTGAAAGAATATCAGAAGAGACTTTGAACTTTGGACTTTTAGTATTGTTAAGACTCCTCTAGACTTTGGGGACATTTGAAGTTGGACTAAATGCATTTTACATTATGCTGTGTTTAGGTATGGTCCCCGTAGACTCATGTTTGAACAAGCCTATGGAGCCAGGGAGTGTAATGTGATTGTATATATGCTCAACCCATGGAGTGGCACTAGTAGAAGATGTATGTGGCCCTGTTGGAGTAGGTGTATTGTTGTCGGTGTGAGCTTTAAGACCCTCATCATCATAGCTGTCTGGAAGCCAGTATTCTGTTAGTCAGATCTATTGTGTTGTTTTTCTTTTGTTTTCTGTGAGGCAGTGGTCTCTTCAGGCAACCTGGGCCCAGTCAAGTAACAGGTCTGGAACTTCAGAGACCCGGTGGGTGATAATTTCTGCCTGCAAGGGACAGGAGTTAGGCCACACCTCCTGGGTCCCTGGCTCCTGTTTCAGTCACAACCTCTCACAGCCCTCACAGCCCCCGCAGAAAATGTGCGTTCTGTCACGTAGACAATGCCCCAAGCTCCCAGCATTCTAGTTGGACCCTACCCCCAGTCATCTGACCACAGCCAGATAGCCCTGCCTCACAATATAAGGAGTGGTTTGCCCCTTCCTCTTTCTCTTGCTCTCTTCCTCTCTTCTTCTCTTGCTCTCCTGCTTTCTTCCTTTCTTCCTCTGTTGCCCCCCTCTTTCTTCTCCTCTCCTTCCTTTCCTTTCTCTCCCTCTCCACGTGGTCATGACCAGCCTCTTTCCTCCCTTTTCTATAATAAAACATCTTACAACTATGCATTGCACCCTTTTAACTAATGTGTTGTGTGCATCCTAGCATCTGCAGCAGTGAGACCCAGGTCCAGCGACTCTCCTAACTCGAGATAACACAGAACTGCAGCGTTGCTGCCTTTTCTCCCACACCCTTCTCTCCTTGTTCCCAGCCCCTTTGAGACACCCAGCCTTGCCTGCGGTATACAGAGGCTGAGACTACCCTGACTTTTTGGGAGGCCAGGAACCCCTTGCACCTGTTTCATCTCTGCCCCCCCCCAGGACTGGGACCCAGACTCCCCCCCCCACCTCCATCAGGGTAGATTGTGCAGGCAAACACCTATACATGTACTGCCAAGAGCAAGGAAACTCTGAGTATAGGTCATCCTACCCTCTCCTTTTGTCTGCTAGCCACCAAGTGCCCAGTGCCTGGAGTGGTGGTCCCCTGCAGCAGTGCACGGTGGCCAGTGGGACCACACAGTTGAGGTAGGGCCCTGGCCCCGGCGGCCATGGCTAACATGGCAGCAGGCAGAGAGCACACTGCTCCCAACACTTTTCTTTCTTTCTTTTTTTTTTTTTATTTCTCATGATGATTCCTCCTAACACTTTCTAACAGAAATTACTACATTGCTCTAAGGGTTTTCAATAATACAGGAAACACAGGCCCCACAATCTTTCAACTGCTGGACATTTGCCTTCATGCTACTCTCTCTACAACTAACACCACAGAAAGGTATTAACTTCTGACATGAACTCTATACAGGCCAAAAACTATACAACCAAACATACAGTTAGACAATAAAATGAGTGTCAGCCTTACAGAACTCCCAACAGTTTTATACCCTCAAAAGATATACAGAAGAATGTTTTACTTTGTCAATGTCATTATGTTCTATGTGTACTCATCAGTATTTTTCTGTGATTGATCATATCTCATTCTACGTTAAGACAACATAGAACAAAACCCAGATTTCCCTCAGAATCATCCCATAGAACAAAACCCAGATTTTCCTCAGAGTCATCCCAAAGAACTGATTGACAAAACTTTTGGCCACTTATGTTTTTCCATTTATTTTATCTTATGTTAAAGTTAGATTTCTTTTTATTTTTAATATGTTGGTATGCCTAGTTTAAAATGTGCACATGGTATGCGTGAATATTAGTTTTGTGAATGCATGTAAAGTATCTGATAAATAAGTACTTGTAACTTGAGATATTATTACCTACTTACAATTTATTAAAGTTGTATCTTTGGGTCACTAACAGGTTTTATAGAGCCTCAAATGGTATTTGCTTATATAGTGAGATTCTTAGGGGTTACAAGGTAAAAGTAAGCTGTGAAATTCAACATTGAACACACTAATGTCGATAAAAACTTCCTTCCAAAATAGGTTCCAGGGGAAATTAATTAAGATTTTATTTCATTAGTCCAATAGTCATGGGTAAGAAAAATATTAAGACATAAAATGTTTTGTGTTAATTAAATGCCTCTAAGTAATGTTCATTAAAATACCCCAATTAGACTAATTGCTGTGAATTTGTTCCCAGAAAATCTCTGAATATATAAATGTTAAATGTAGGTTTTTACTAAGCAGTGACACATGGAAATGATGGATACATGTTTGTCAAAGATCTTTATGTTAAATTCCCCTTTCACAAGAAAAATTACAAGAGAGAACAAATGGCTGCATTCAAAACCCACTATAAAATAAAATGTAGAAAATAAAATGATGGTTATTATTTTAGGACAGAAACTGTGGGGAGCCGTGAAGCTTGAGAGGCATTCGCCATGGCAAGATGGCGCCTACTTCCGCTGTTAACTCCTAGTAAACAACTGTTTGCGCATGTGCGTAGAGAACTGTTTGCGCATGTGCGTAGAGTGAAAAAGATGCCATGTCACGGCCCATTTCGGGGCGTTACGTAGGGTAATGAGCAAACAGCCAATCATGGACAGACACGCCACGCTGTGGGCAGACACGCCGCACTGTGGTGTATATAAGCAGTGCGGATTTTGGGCTCGATCTCTTTTCCCTCTGGGAGAGGGCAGTAAACATCGTTGCTGCAGAAGGAACCTAGTGTGTCCGAGTGTCTTCTTCCCGGCGAGACGACTGCACGGGCTACAGCTGGTGCCGAGAAACCCGGGACGCCGGGAGAACCTTATAACAGCTGGTAGGTTTCAGAACTGCAGGACAGAGTGAGCTCTGAGAGGCATGCTGCTTGATTTTAATTCCTCCAACCCTTCCTCAAGGTTAGAGAGCGCAGCCAAAGCGGTAATTGTGCTAATGGCGCTTGTTACGATGTCTATTTGGCATTTGATACATTCTTGCCTGGAGGATGAGAAATT
>NW_022196900.1:32210771-32211465 GCF_008632895.1 Mastomys coucha | reverse complement strand
AGTCAGAGCTAGCTTTCTTTCAGATTGTAATCCCTGTTTAGCATAAGAGCCAAGAGTTGGTGGCACACGCCTTTAATTCTAGCACTAGAACTTAGATGGGCTAGGACTCAGATTCATGTATCTCTCGCAGAGCACTTGGGCCTGGGGGGATGCAGCATCAGTTCAGAGGAGATAGCTGCTGTTTTATTATGTTTCAGATAGCCTCAGAGGTACCTCAACTGTTGAGCTGCCAGATTTTTTATTTCTCTTTTGCAATGATTGTAAAAGCCTCATGTCATTTTTAAAGAAATACACTCAGACCTTGCACGCTGGTGTCTAGTCTGTTTGTCAAAAGCCTTTAATCCCAGTACCTGTGAGACAGAGCCGGGCGTGGTGGCACAGGCCTTTAATCCCAGCACTTGGGAGGCAGAGGCAAGCAGATTTCTGAGTTCAAGGCCAACCTGGTCTACAGAGTGAGTTCCAGGACAGCCAGGGTTATACAGAGGAATCCCGGTCCGTGGCACCTAAACAATGGAGAACCTTGATATTGGATATTAAGGATTGCTTTTTTTCTATCCCTCTGTGCCTCTAGGATAGACAAAGATTTGCATTAAAAATTTGGACAATTTTGTCACCAGATGGGAGTCACTCATGTGACAGGTCTCTCCTATAATCCTCAAGGACAAGGCATCATAGAGCGAGCCCACCGTATGCT
>NW_022196900.1:32204336-32210163 GCF_008632895.1 Mastomys coucha | reverse complement strand
CCTTTGCTAGCGACCGCCCAGCAGGGTCAGAGTAGACAAGCTACGCCAGCTCCAGGGTACCCAGAGAAACCTTCCCCAAACGCAGACCAACCTAAGACAAGGAGCCCTCAGGTGGGGGTGGGTGTAATCCTATGACGGGTAAGGCTGCGGATTTGATGCGGAATGACCTAAGGCAGGGGCCCTGGCAGAGCAAAAGCACTCTCTGACTTGCTACATTTGGCCTTCCATTTTAACTAAAACAAAAGGGGGATATGTGGGGAGCCGTGAAGCTTGAGAGGCATTCGCCACGGCAAGATGGCGCCTACTTCCGCTGTTAACTCCTAGTAAACAACTGTTTGCGCATGTGCGTAGAGTGAAAAAGATGCCATGTCACGGCCCATTTCGGGGCGTTACGTAGGGTAATGAGCAAACAGCCAATCATGGGCAGACACGCCACGCTGTGGGCAGACACACCGCACTGTGGTGTATATAAGCAGTGTGGATTTTGGGCTTGACCTCTTTTCCCTCTGGGAGAGGGCAGTAAACGTCATCGTCGTTGCAGAAGGAACCTAGTGTGTCCGCGACTGCGCTGGCTACAAGAAACTAACACCTTATCTTTTTAAAGATAAATTTGAACTCATAGCATGAATATATAAAAGCCTTTTTTACTTGCATTCAAATACAGATTTTTTTAAGGTTCTTATCTTATCAAACTAAAGGAAAAAAGGAAGTCATTTTAGAGCCTAACTTTTGGTATTTACCCAGCCTACTGAAAGCCTTATCAATAATCAGATTTTACTAGAAAAGAATTGAAATTTCCTATTTTATCTGTGTTAAGCATCCTTAAATGTACAGAGTTTTGGACTGAGGATTGCTTACTGCTATAAAAAAAATACAATGGACAATCTAACTTCATACTAGTAAAAGCTACCAAGTTTGTTGTTTTTTAAAATAGGTCTTTACATGAAGCTATATATACTTCTACATGTGTTTAGCTATCAACATGGTTCACATGATACTTAGGTGGCTCATGCATCAGTGATCATTAAAGCTCTTAAATTAGTGCAAATTTCCTCTCTTTAGGTAAAACTCAAAATTAACAACAGAAAACAAAGCAAGTTAACAGACCCAGGGTGTTGCTTAGTGGTTAGTAGCCTCAGTTCTGACTTCAGAAGTCCCTACTGTTGATAAAATAAAGTTCTGAAGGATAATTACTTCTGCTTAGAGTGCAATCTTGTCCTCATGATAGTTGCCCTCTGCTGACCTTAACAATAAAATGAAAGATTCTCGACTCTGTTGCTTGCATGGATGATCTTGCTGGGCTTTACTGTTCCTGAAACCCAAGCATAGATTCATCCCTGCACGCTGGGCTTTCTTTGAGTAATTGATATGTTTACCTGCCAAGGTATACAGGTTATCCACATAAAATAAAGGCAAAAATGTAAAAATTTCAACATGCTATGGTTGTCTTCTGTGCACAAATAAAAAGTAAATGTTTTCTGACAAATATGATTTGTAAATACTTGTTATGAGAGTTAGTGTTTAACAAATTTGTTAATTTGAATTCATTGTATAAGAATATGACAGAAAGCCAGCAATAGTGGCACACCCCTTTAATCCCAGCACTTGGGAGGCAGAGGCACGTGGATTTCTGAGTTTGAGGCCAGCCTGGTCTACAGAGTGAGTTCCAGGACAGCCAAGACTACACAGAGAAACCCTGTCTCAAAAATCAAAAATACAAAAGGCCAAAAAAAAAAAAAAAAAAAAGAAAGAAAGAAAGAAAGAGAGAAGGAAAGGAAGAAAGAAAGAAAAAAGAAATATGACAGAAAAAAATCAAATAAAACAGAAAACATGGAAGTCATGGTTATGAGATCTGTTTCCTGACCATCTTTCGTCAGAGAACCTAATCTCTGTAGGCTAAAGTGACCCCAGAGTAGATAGAGCTGAGCATTCTCTCTTTCTTTGGTCCTGGTTCACACCAACCAGAGTTAACTCTGGCACTGAGCAGTATGCACTACTGTGCTCCCAAGGCATAATTTATATGACCTAGGTGACTCCTCTCCCAGGCTTTCAATTCTTATACCATTTGACTTCTACTAATTTGAGTACAAGATGTAGTTCCATAATTGGAATAAATGCAATCCTTTAGTCATATATATAAAGAGAAGAACTTCATTATGTAATGTTAGCACACAGGTTCAGTCAACTTTCATTGTACACCTCAATATCATCCTCTAGATTGATTTACTTTGTAAAAGACATAGATCAATTACATATTCCCGATGTCTGAGTTTTTCTTTAACACAGGTATAACTGACCTTTTGGGTACTGAAAACCCATACTTGGAGGTATAAGTCAATGTGGATAAAGGGCTTTAGAGAGTGTTCAATATTTTTTCCTCAACCCTCAGGTCAGCTAGGTCCCAAATGGAAATATCGGGGGCTGTGCAGCTGAAAAAGCATCTTCTGCAGGAGGACCTAATTAGGGACTGCCTGAGAGATCAAGAATTGCTGGTTCAGACAATGCCAGACAATTGGGAACTGCTGTTTAGAAGAGATGCTTTCTTGGGCATGGATGGAGGGTAGTAAAGGAGCTTGCTGCAGTGTTTCTCATCTGTTCCCAGAGTTGCTGACTCTGTACCACATCACCTCCAACCCACAAGGACAGGTAGGGTTGGGCTTCGAGTAGTCTAGGGCACAGGCAAAATTTGTGCGTGACTTATATACAGTCTGTCGTCCAACTAACCCAACAATGGGCAGCTGTGAGTGGGAAGTTCAAGAATCTAGTAGTTGTTCAGTCCCACAAAGCTAGCTGTTTCACCTGGTCTTCTGCATAAACTGGAGTCCTGAAGAAGTAGAGAGGTTGCTGGGCAGTGGTGGTGCACGTCTTTAATCCCAGCACTTGGGAGGCAGAGGCACCTGGATTTCTGAGTTCGAGCCCGGTCTACAGAGTGAGTTCCAGGATAGCCAGGGACACACAGAAAGACTCTGTCTCAAAACAAACAAACAAACAAACAAACAAACAAACAAACAAATGAAATAGGTAGGTTCCAACAGATGTTCTGGCAAGCAAGTGCAAGCAAACAAAGAAGGGTGAGTTTTTCTTCTTCCAGTGTCCTTATGTAAGCCTCTAGCAGAATGTGTGGCTCAGATTAAAAGTGTGTACTACCATGCCTAGATCTGGAACTTGCTTTATCCCAGGCTGAACTTGAACTCAGAGATCTCCTTCCCTCAGTCTCCTGGGATTATTGGATGGGCCTAAGCTTTTCATGGCCACTATGCCTCAAGATCTGGGTCAGGGGTCAGAAGCCTATCACTTCCAGCCTCAAGATCTGAATAACAGGTGTGCCCTCCATTTCTGGATTGTAGTTCATTCCATATATAGTCAAGTTGACAACCAGGAATAGCCATCACAACACTCTTTTCTCTTTAATTTATTCCACAGATGGATTCTTTTTAAAAGTGTTTCTTTTATACCTTGCCACATTTATTCATGCAACCATCAGTATGTTTATTTTTTAATAATTCAAAGGATCATACTCTGAGAACAACCTACTTATGTCTATATGTGTATACATACACATACACCTGTATGAATGCCTGTGGAAGTCAGAAGGGAGTCAAATCCCTTGATGGTGCTGGATTTACGGGCTGTTTTGAGTCTGATATAGGTAATAGGAATTGAACTCTAGGTCTCCTGTAAGGGCAGTAAGTGCATGGAAAAAATATAGAAGAGTTGCTTATCACTTTCTCATACACCTTCTCATATCACTTTCTCATAATAGAAAATTTTTAGAGTATAAATCTAAGTGGTGGAATTATTACAGGGAGTAGGGGCTGAAGAGACCAGTATCAAAATTAACAGAAGAGGACAGTTGGCAAAGAAAGATTGGAAACACTTCCCCACTCAGGCTACATACAACAACCAGCATACTCAAGAGAAAAGCTGCAATATATAACAGTGGCAGGGACATGTCATGTAAATGACTTACAAAAGGTTATGATCCTCAAGGCTAAGAGCTTCCCTTTTTACTAGCATACTTCTAAAAATTGAGTGTTTTCCCGTTTTCAGTAAAGTGTCTCTATTTCTATTTCTAGTCACATGCTCCTGATGCAATCAATTCATTGTCCCCAGACAAAAACAACCCAAACAACTTCTGTCTTTTCCTGGAACTTATTCATACCTAGAACATTGGTCTTGGTAAAAGATAGATTTTTCTTTTGTTGGAAATACAGTCTTTTCAAATGTGCCATCTGTGGTAATTCTATTGCCTGCATCATTGTTCACCATCATACCAAAGGAACCTCACTGGTAAGAGTGCAATGAGGTTTCCTGGACACAATGAAAATAGCACCATAGTCCTTCTGCACACATCTCTTCTATCTTCTCACAGTTTTCTCTCTTCTCTCTTATTTTCCATGGTGCTGTGTATCACAGGGCCTTGAACATGCTACTCTGTCACTGACATATATTTACAGTCCCATAATTTCTTAAATTTAAAATCTTGGAAAGTTAATTGTCTGAAATTTCTTAGAAGCTTCTAAATTACATCCAGTAAGCTGTTCACATTAGTTATCTATGGGTTTGATAATTACTAAAATGTATAGTGCGCACACACACACACACACACACACACACACACACACACACACACACGGAGAGAGAGGGGGAAAGAGAGAGAATGAGACCACAATTATCCTCACTTTCTCCATCACCACCATTAACTTAACAATCTGTGTTTCTAGCTGCAGGCTGCTTCTCAAATGACAAATTAAGGCCATTGTCAGCATCATGCTACTTCTGCCTTTTTAAAAAGGAACCACTGTCTTTAAATGATGCTTCTTCTTGATTTGCTCTCTGTACTGCAGTATAACTTAAGGTTGAAATTCAGCAGCCAATAGTGTGTGCAGCAACCCTAGCCTTCAGAGAAATAGTGCAAGCTGAGTAATGCCAGGAACCCTGGGGAACAGGTTGGAACCACTATTAGCCCAGATTCTTTAGCCACAATGAACTGGAAATTACTGGTGGTTCATGCACAATAGCCCAGCCGTCACAAGCAATTAAGAAGCAGGGGTGTAATTGACCTGATTGTATGATTCAGGGCAGCTGGGTAGTCTCCCCAGGGCCAGGTCTCCCTTGTGAGCAGAGCAGATGGCCATCTGCAGGATTACAATAACAAGGGCAACTGAATAGTCAAGTGGCCAGTCAGGGTAACCAAGGGGACAGGACAGTTAAAGCTCTTCTGGATGGATGGGCAACCCATGCTTACCCGGCTGTGCCATATGTCCCTGTCTATGGCACTCTTCTTCCCACCATGAAGCGTTCCTTCTCATGCAAATTGTTAGGGTGATGGATATGATGTTTCAAGAGTCCTATCTGTCAACATGGCTGTGAATGCTAGTAACACAGAAATAGACTGGGATGATATCCAAGGATGCATTGTCATAAGTATGGAACACAAAAATACAGGAAAGTAAAAGCAAGTCTGTCCTTTATAATTGTGACTAAATCTCTTACTATAACATACATCAGAGAAAGAGAACTAAGTTAAGATGCCTTGAGAGGAGGCAACTGGCTTTAATCTCTTACCAGTGGAATGATTTGTTTCTACCCTGGTGTACCTCCAAACACTCAAACAATGATTCACAACAAACACCAGCACATGACCCACATTATGAATTTAATTTTCAGAATTGAAAATTCACATATCTGATCAACATTTAAAATACTTTGCTCACAGAGGGAGAGCGAAGTTTTTGTCACAGCAGCATTCCAAGCAGTAAACAGGACATCATTTGCCAATTGCTGTGATAATAATTAATTACTGAAGACACCATAGACACTAAAG
>NW_022196900.1:32202290-32203877 GCF_008632895.1 Mastomys coucha | reverse complement strand
ATGAAAAGGCTCAAGCAAGACTAAGAAACTAACGAAGAGGAAGAAAGATGGTTTCTAATGCTGTGAAACCAGAAATGTGACAACTACAGTACAATTCATGATTCTGGTCTGGTCCCATTTGCTGTAACAAACTGGAATATGTGATTTGACTAGGGCTTCTGGGTAACGTCTATGATGTCCCAGTACTGTTCTAATGTTTCTGTAAATTTAGATTTGCTTTAAATTAAATTACATTTTTTTAAAACAAAAATACTTTGCTCATATCTGCCTGGGGTGTGCGTTCTTCCATATCAGAACTGTTACTGGTTCTGGTGACCCTTTCCTGGGTTGTGATCTGTGCATGTAAGTAGGCATGTATATATTTGCTTTTTCTTCACATGTAATTGTAGTTTTTTTTTAACTTAAACTATATCCAGGAAGTTAGTTCTTATTGATTGGTATGGAGGTTAATCTTGCAAACAAGAGCATATTATAGAGGGAGATTTTCTATTATTTTATTAGTTTTCTTCCATAACATTTATTTATTTTTTGACTACTGCAATATTCTTATTATCCTTAATCTTTTTTTACAGTCCAGTTATTATTCCAATTCTGTTCTTCCCCCAGAAATTTCCTCATTCCATTCCTCCTCCCCATTCCCCGGTGCCTTAAGTCTCTCAAGGGTTAGGATTATAGAACAGTGTTCCTCATGTCTATTCTTTTACCTGAAAACAGTTCAAATGTGAAATTGTGCATTTGGGCAGTATGCTCTGGTTCCACTTAGGGAGCTGAGAAAATTTGAATTTATAACACCTAAAAGTCCAAAGTTCAAAGTCCCTTTTGATATTCATCCAATCACTTAACTGTAACCCCCAAAGCAAGACAGGAAACCAACTGGGAAAACTCCAATCTCTGCATCTCCATGTCTGACTTCAAGGTGGTTTTCAGATCTCCAATTCCTTTTTCATCTTTGTTGACTTCAGCAAACTTCTGTCTCTGGGCTGGTCCTACTCCTTATTAGCAGCAGATAGCCCATGGCTCTGGCATCTCAAAAATCTTGGGGTCTCCAAGGCAACATCAATGTTACAGCTTCTTGAGTTAATATTAGGGATCAGATGATCTTCAGGGCTCCTCCAAAGGGATGGCATCATGTCTCCAGCTCTGCCTCTGTAGTACTCTAAGCTCAGGTTGATCCAGTCAACTGCTGCTACTGTTCCTGGTGATCTCATGGTACTGGCATCTCCAATACACTAGGTGTATTGGTGATTCCAGTAGGGCTCACCAATATCCTCTCATAGGCTCTCTTTATGGTGCCATACCTCAACTCCTTTGCATCACCTCTTCAGTCCTGGGCCATCAACTGCAGCTGAGGCTGTACCTTCACCAATGGCCTTCCATGGCCTCTCTTGGTGCCTAGCCTCGGCTGTTCTCCATGATTCCTTCCTGCCTTCAAAATCAGCACCACCTGGGTGACTCTTATAGATTATCAAGTTCAGATGAAGCACACGGTAAGGCTGTCTCTGGAACACAGTTTCTTTGTGCTCTCTGAAAACACTTCCAAGATTTCACCTCAGTGATGCCGGTCTTTTCTTTTCTTTTTTTTTTTTT
>NW_022196900.1:32197677-32201883 GCF_008632895.1 Mastomys coucha | reverse complement strand
GAGAAAGGACCAATGGAGCTGAGGGGTTTGCATCCCCTTAGGACTAACAACAATATGAACTAAGTAGTGCCCTCAGAGCTCCCAGGGTCTCAACCGCCAACCAAGGACTGCTGGTCTTTTCTTAATCACCGCTAATTTCTTAGGTCCAGCTACCCAGCATCAATTGTCCCAATAGTCCCTTCTATTCTGTATTCTAAAGATAGTGCCACAATGCTAAAGCTGCCGAGTTCTGCTGCTTGCTGGGGCTGGAACATGGCCCCTTCCTCTGTTACATTTTCGACAGCTTTCCGTTTCCCAACTCCTTCACTGCTTAAGCTTTGTTATCCTGGAACTTTCTCTGCAGACTGACTTTGAACTCAGAGATATGCATGCCTGTCTCCTAAGCACTGGGATTAAAGGCGTGGCCAACTGAGCCTGGATTGAAATTTTTCTTCATCTAGAACTTGCTCTATTTCAGGTTGGCCTTGAACTGCTTGTCTTTGTCTCCTGGGATTAAAGGCTTGCTTGATTTAATTTACTTGGGTGGGATCTTGCCCCAAGGTCACTACTCCCTTAATTCAATTTAATACCCTTGAAAACAGGATTCAACTCCATTTCCCTTCCTGGTGCTCCTTTAATACTCAAACCAAATTTTCCTTTCTCAGCTTGCTGTGCTTGTTTAAAATACTCTTCATGAGACTTAACCAGTGAACAAAGTCTATGATGGGTATTTCTGAGACTTCCTTTGCCAATGGAATTAACCTGAGTCTTTTCACCTTAGCCTCAGGCAGACTTTTCAGACATGAGCAAAAAGTAATCACGTAATTCACCAAAATACAACAGAAACAGTCTCTTGGCCACATATTAAAACTCTCCACTGAAACCTCTTTGGCTAGCTACGTACGATTCAAATCACTCTCAGTAACATAGTCTTCTGTGTTCCTAGTAGAATGGTTCATTAAGCCCCATTTAAAAGCATTCCCTTACTTTTCAAATCCAAAGTCCCAAAATCCACATTCTTCCAATCAAAACCATGGTCAGGCCTATGACAGCAATACCCCACTCCCAGTATCAACTACTGTTTTAGTTCAGCTTTTATTGCTGTGAAAAGGTACCATAGTCAAGGTAACTCTTTTTGTTTTTTGTTTTTATTAGATGTTTTCTTTATTACATTGCAAATTTTATCCCCTCTGAAGACCCCCCTATCCCATTCCCCACCCTGCTCACTAAACCATCCACTCCCGATTCCCTGTCCTGGCATTCCCCTACACTGGGGCATTAATCCTTTACAAGACCAAGGGTCTCTCCTCTTATTGATGTACCACCAGACCATTCTCTGCTACATATACAGCTGGAGCCATGGGTCCCTCCATGTGTACTCTTTAGTTGATGGTTTATACCCTGGGAGCTCTGGGGTTACTGGTTGGTTCACATTGTTGTTTTTCCTATGGGGCTGCAAACCCCTTCAGGTTCTTGGGTTCTTTCTCTAGCTCCTCCACTGGGGACTTTGTGCTCAGTCCAATGGATGGCTATGAGCAAGGCAACTCTTATAGATAGGACAACATTTAATTGGGGCTGACTTACAGGTTCAGAGGTTTAGTCCATTATCATCAAAGTGGGAGCATGTCTGCATCCAGGCAGGCATGGTATAGAAGTGAGTTTTACATCTTTGTTGGTAGGCTGATAGGAGAATACTGGCTTCCAGGCAGCTAGGATGAGGACCTAAAAGCCACACCTTTAGTGACACATCTGTTCCAACAGGACCATATCTTCTAATATTGCCACTCCCTGGGCTGAGTATATACAAAGAATCACTGCAATGTATTGACTATTTCATCTTTTCTATTAAATAAAGTAGTATATAATTTTTTTTCATTGTAGATTATGGCTGGATTTAAGTCCTATCAAGAATAATTAGTTCCTTATATTGCTGCTCATATGTATATGGATATGTTGTCATCTACTGGAACATGGAAAATGTACTAATAGCAACACTTTCAAAGAAGAATGACTCTCCCTCAAAATCTAGCAACTGCCCATAGTTCCCCAACATGGGATAGTGTATGCAGAGCACCTCCATCATTAATAATCAGACTATTGGTTAGATTCATGTTGTAGAGGTTTTACTCTGATAGCCATAGCTTCTGTGAGTCCAGGAATATAAAAGCAATGTCATTTCTAGATGACAACATTTAGCAACACTTCTCTCCATTCTCCAACTCTTAATTTTTTCCAGACCTCTTCTGCAGTGTTGTTCCTTGAGACTAGACAGGAGGAGGATTAATAAAGATGACCTATTTAGATGTGAATACTCAAACTCTTATTCTTGGCATTTGAACAGTTACCATTCTCTGCAGAGATTGCTGATCAATGCAAATGATAGAGACTCCAAAAAGCTGATAGCAGCTCAGCTCTATGGACGTAAGTGAATTTACTAGAAGGTATTTTGACAGGATGACCATTATGCAAAGTAATAATAGCCAATTATACTCTAGGGCCTATGTCACCTCACAGCCAGAAGCTTGATAAAGATTACAGTAACAGTCATAATATTCCATTCATTAATTCAGGCATCATATCCAATCACAGTGAGGTTAGTTATCTATAGCAGTTATGTCTTTGAACAACTGTGCACATCTTATTGAACCATGAGGATCCAGTGCTGGGACAGACTACTAGTTTCTTCTTTTCTCCAGTGGACTTCATAGTATCTACTTGCACTGTGAAGCTATCAAGAAGAGAGGATGTTCTGTAGTTGGTAGTGATTGATTTCTCCATGTCATACTACCTAAGAAATAACAAACTTTTTATATCCTCAGAAAATTTCTCTAAATTAGTCTACAGACAAACTAAACAAATACAAAAGAATCATCACTTTTCACTATTTTAATGAAGGTTTAATTTGTCTGCATGTCAATTGTGTACAGTCAATTTATCTCTCTATAAACTTTCTAGGATTTTTTTACACTATTTGCCTTTGTAGATAAATTAGAAGCAAATCTATTTACTTTCCTTGCTTATTCCATTTGTGTGTGTGGGGGGGTGTGTGTTAGGGAAGCATTATTTGTAGATAAAAGTCATTGTAGAACTTCTGAGAGTCATATCTTTCCTTACTCCATCATGTTCTACAGACTGATCTCAGGTAATGAAGCTCAGTGGACATTTTGTTAGTTTAAGTCTGAGTCTCACTAGGTAGCTCTGGAGGTCCTTGAACTTTGTCAGGCTAGCTTCTTATCAGATGGATTGGCTTGCTCTTGACTCGAAAGTGCTGAGATTAAAGTCCTATGCCAACAAATTTGATCCACTGAAACTACCACTCTTTCTTCCTTCCTTTCTCCCACATTTCCTCCCTCCATCTTCTTCCTCTCCTTCCTTCATCCCTCCCTCCCTCATTTCCACCCT
The DNA here is from genome assembly GCF_008632895.1 of Mastomys coucha. Lineage (NCBI taxonomy): Eukaryota > Metazoa > Chordata > Mammalia > Rodentia > Muridae > Mastomys > Mastomys coucha. The sequence continues at coordinate 32,198,502 of NW_022196900.1, read as the reverse complement.
TTCTTCCTTCTGCCATTTTTCCAACATTGCTTTCTTTCGTCCTTCTCTCCTTTTCTCAGGCAGTGTCTCAGTGTTCTATTGCTGTGAAGAGAACCATGACCAGACAAACTTTGTAAAAGAAAGCACTTAATAGCCCCCTGTTTACATTTTTAGAAGTTTAGTTCCTGTCATCAGGGTGGGAGGCATGGTGGTACACAGACTGACATGGTGCTGAGCATTCATAAGTTGCTGAGCATTCCATGTCTGGGCCTTGGTCAGCAGTGAGAGAGAGTCTCAGGGTCAGTGAGAGAGAGTCTCTGGGTCAGCCTGGCTTGAGGTTTTGAAACCAGAAAACCAACCAGCTAGCTTCACCCTTCACATTTCCCCTAGCATAGCCATACCTACTCGAAAATCATATAACATCTTAAATTCTTCTCAGGTAGTACTATTAGTTGAGGACTAAACATTCAAATCTAGAAACCTATAAGGGCTATTCTTTCTCAAACTACCACCTTCTACTCCGTGGCACCCATGGGCTGGTACCTATATCCTAATGCAGAAATACACTCAGTACAACTTTTAGAGTCCCCATGGTTGATCACAGACAGTCTCCATAGCGTTTACAAGTCAAAAGTCATTTTGGGAAATCCAGTCCTGTCAGTTGGCATTGCCAAAGTGCCTGGCAAATCTCAGCAGGGGTTCTGGAGGTGGAGATACACACACATACACACACACACACACACACACACAAACACACACAAACACACAGCACATCAATGTAAACATACATTCAGCAGGAGGTAGTAGTGCCCACATACACATGGGCACACATGCACTCCTGCACCC
>NW_022196900.1:32195710-32196609 GCF_008632895.1 Mastomys coucha | reverse complement strand
GTGTGTGTGTGTGTGTGTGTGTGTGCGTGTGTCTGGGCTTGCACCCATGTGTGTCTGCTTTTTGCCAACAGCTGTGTCAGCTGAGTATCCTTGGGACTGTGTTTTGGAGTGTTTGCTGAGACAGCTTGGGAACATCCAAAGTAGGTACAACCATGTTAGGGGAGGTACTGCATGGGATTTTAAGACATGCTAGGAGCTTGGCCTTATGGAGCCTGATCTGAGGCTTGGGGACCTGTCACCAATCACCTCTTCTTCCCCCAGAGAACATCTGGCCACGTCCGGAGGCTAAGGTCCCCAGTCAGAAGCAATCTGGGCAAAGTTGGGTCGTCTCCTGTGGACCCCAGAAGAGATGCAGCAAGCTGGAAGAGAAGTGGAGGGCCAGACCATCTCGCTCCAGAGAGAGAGGAAAGGACAAGCCGGGCTCCACCCACAGGAGAGGTAGGTCTGGGCTTTGAAGAAGCCTGACTCAGGGCCCATCAGCCCTGGGAACTAAACAAACCCTGAATGGGACACAGCTGGTGGTGACTGTCCAGATGGGGCTTCTGGTCCAAAAGAGCTGTGGGGAGGGTGTGTTGGAAGTGGCCTGCATTTCCACAGGATGTTAAAAAAGATCCTCTGGGGAGTGGTTTAGGGCAGGGGAGCCCACTGAGTTAAATGAAATCAGTGTGCAAAATGAGTAAGGCCCATTGTCTCTCCCACAGATTCCTTGCCCACGAAACTGCAAGTAAAGAACCAAAGGCCCCAGCCAAGATCTCCTGTGAGGACTCTTAAACGCCATCGCTCTGGAGACAGCCAAAGTGCACCCTACTACTCTGCCAAGAGGCGCCGACAGCCTTCTTCTCAGGAAGCCAGCTCATCCCTGACCTTCTCACAGCTTATGTCCAGAGTCTTCACCAAAA
>NW_022196900.1:32195143-32195699 GCF_008632895.1 Mastomys coucha | reverse complement strand
TATACACTGCTTGTGTGGAGTAATTAGAAGCAAATTTATTTACTCTCCTTTTTTATTTTGTTTTATGGGTGAGTGTGCTTGTGTGTGTATTTGTGTGTGTGTGTGTGTGTGTTTTTGTGTTTGTGTGTGTATATATATACAAGAAGCATGATTTGTAGATAGTGGTGGTCATTGCAGAACTTCTGAGTGTCATATCTTTCCTTCCCACAATCTGTTCTGCAGACTCATCTCAGGTAATGAGTCTCAGGACATTTTGTTAATTTGAGACTGGGTCTCAGTAGGCTGGTCTGGTTGTCCTTGATCTTTCTCCATAGACCAGGCTGGCTTCTCATCAGATAGATCTGCCTGCTCTTGACTCCTGAGTGCTGAGATTAAAGTTTTGTTCCAACAAACTGATTCACTTGACCTACCAGACTTCCTTCCTTGCTTCCCTCCATCCATTTCCCTTTCTTCCCTTCTGCCATTTTTTCCTTTTTTCCTTGTTTCCATCCTTCCCTCCTTTTCTTAGGCAGTATCTCTGTCAATGTTCCCTTGCTGTAAACAGAATCCTATATCA
>NW_022196900.1:32191146-32193498 GCF_008632895.1 Mastomys coucha | reverse complement strand
AGCGTTTACAAGTCAAAAGTCATTTTGGGAAATCCAGTCCTGTCAGTTGGCATTGCCAAAGTGCCTGGAAAATCTCAGCAGGGGTCCTGCAGGTGGAGATACACACACATACACACAACACACACACACACACACACACACAAACACACAGCACATCAATGTAAACATACATTCAGCAGTAGGTAGTAGTGCCCACATACACATGGGCACACATGCACTCCTGCACCCACCCACTCACACCCACATCTACACACAGAAAAAGAAATGAAGGGGGAGAGAGAAATACTATAGCAAATGAAATGCACACAATCATAGTACTAAAAAGCCTTGTGTTAAGAGTACACATAGTGGGACTAATGGCTCCAGAAGCATATGTATAGCAGAGGATGGCCTAATCGGTCATCAATGGGAGGAGAGGCCTTGGTCTTTTGAAGGTTCTTTGCCCCAGTGTAGGGGAATGCCAGGGCCAGGAAGCAGGAGAGGGTGGGTTTTGAGCAGGGGGGAAAGGACAGGGAGAACAGTATTGATTTTTATTTTATTTCATTTTTTTTCTTTTCTTCGGAGGGGAAACTAGGAAAGGATATGACATGTAAATAAAGAAAATATCTAATTAAAGAAAAAAGCGTTGTATTTTCCATGTAATGTTTATAACACACAAAGTTAAATGGAGCCTTCAGTTTCCAAACCTCCCAATTTAGTAGAGAACGATCGGTCAGCATCAAGAAAGAACATACAATACTTCCTTGAGCTAGATTGAATTTAGCCACCCTCGCCCCTCCCTTTCTTAAGGGTGTGGCCTGTCAAGGTCATGGTGAAGGTTTCTGGGAGAGTTATGCAGGAAGGGGAGGGGCTTCCAGGGCTCTTTTTAAAAACCCATCAGCTCTAACATCAGGACCATTTGCAAGGGAGCTGCAGCCAATGGAGGAGGCAGAGGCATGGCCCCGGGAGCAGACATGAGTGAAGCACAAGTGAAGAAGAAGCCTGGATATGTGAATTTAGAGATGTCCATCCTGTCTCCTTGCAAGAGAAAGCAGCCCCTAGACCAGAAGGCAGAAGAGAAACAGCCCTCAGAGAGTGGGGGGAACACTGGCAGGAATTCCAAGTCCTCTCCCATAGGCAAAGGTAGGATTTAGATCTTTGAACTACTGATGGGCTTGGGAAGGTAAGGAGGGAGGCCGACTGCACTCTGTGCAGTCCATGCACAGCTGAAAACAAAATGTGTGTGTGTGTGTGTGTGTGTGTGTGTTCGCGTGTGTGCATGTGTGTGTGTGTGTGTGTGTGTGTGTGTGTGTGTCTGGGCTTGCACCCATGTGTGTCTGCTTTTTGCCAACGGCTGTGTCAGCTGAGTATTCTTGGGACTGTGTTTTGGAGTGTTTGCTGAGACAGCTTGGGAACATCCAAAGTAGGTACAACCATGTTAGGGGAGGTACTGCATGGGATTTTAAGGCATGCTAGGAGCTTGGCCTTATGGAGCCTGATCTCAGGCTTGGGGACCTGTCACCAATCACCTCTTCTTCCCCCAGAGAACATCTGGCCACGTCCGGAGGCTAAGGTCCCCAGTCAGAAGCGATCTGGGCAAAGTTGGGTCTTCTCCTGCGGACCCCAGAAGAGATGCAGCAAGCTGGGAGAGAAGTGGAGGGCCAGACCATCTAGCTCCAGAGAGAGAGGAAAGGACAAGCAAGGCTCCACCCACAGGAGAGGTAGGTCTGGGCTTTGAAGAAGCCCTACTCAGGGCCCATCAGCCCTGGGAGCTAAACAAACCCTGAATGGGACACAGCTGGTGGTGACTGTCCAGATGGGGCTTCAGGTTCAAAAGAGCTGTGGGGAGGGTGTGTTGGAAGGGGCCTGCATTTCCACAGGATGTTAAAAAAGATCCTCTGGGGAGTGGTTTAGGGCAGGGGAGCCCACTGAGTTAAATGAAATCAGTGTGTAAAATGAGTAAGGCCCATTGTCTCTCCCACAGATTCCTTGCCCACGAAACTGCAAGTAAAGGACCGAAGGCCCCAGCCAAGATCTCCTGTGAGGACTCTTAAACACTGTCGCTCTGGAGACAGCCAAGGTGCACCCTACTACTCTGCCAAGAGGTGCTGACTGCCTTCTTCTCAGGAAGCCAGCTCATCCCTGACCTTCTCACAGCTTATGTCCAGAGTCTTCACCAAAACGGGTGCCATGCAGGCGACCCTGGATGACCTGCAAACCCCCGGAGGTGCCTTTCTGCGCGTGCCCTCAAGCAGCCTTTAGCCCACCATCTCTCAGCGGGCCTGGCTTACTTGGCAACTGTCGAATGCAGGAGCCGCACTGCACTGGGCGCTTCACACAGTCAATTCTATCTTGACAGACTCACAGGCCAGA
>NW_022196900.1:32163768-32190161 GCF_008632895.1 Mastomys coucha | reverse complement strand
CAGACTTCCTTCCTTGCTTCCCTCCATCCATTTCCCTTTCTTCCCTTCTGCCATTTTTTCCTTTTTTCTTGTTTCCTTCCTTCCCTCCTTTTCTTAGGCAGTATCTCTGTCAATGTTCCCTTGCTGTAAACAGAATCCTATATCAAGAGGTAGTGGGATTGGGGTCAGGTGTGTGAAGTCAGTCTACACATACTAACAGGCTCATATTGGATCTTGATGAATTGCTGTGAAATGTTTGCCCTTAGTGGTTTTTATGGAACTTTTGTTTTCTTTTTTTAAAATGTGTTAGTAGTTTATACTTATTATTTTTACATATTGTGGTAAGGCTTTGTATTCCTTGGATGAATCTTACCTCACAGGAATATGATTTATAGCAGGGTGGTAGTGGTGCATGCCTTTAATCCCAGCACTTCGGAGGCAGAGGCAGGCAGATTTTTGAGTTGAGGCCAGCCTGGTCTAGTAAGTTCCAGGACAGCCAGGAGTACCCAGAGAAACCCTGTCTCGAAAAACCAAAAAAAAAAAAAAAAAAAAAAAAAAAAGAAATTATGATTCATATAATCCTTTTTATATTGCACTAGGTTTGTTTGCTAACATTTTATGGAAGATTTACTATTTTTAATTACTGAAAGTGACTTTTTCACACTTGATTTTAATAGTTCTATTTTATATCTTATGTATATTAGCTGAACTAAATATGGTCTTCCTTATTCTATTAACAGCTTTTTGTTTTCTAACTCACTCACTGCCTAAGCTTACCTCTCCTGGAATTTGTTCTGTAGATTGATCTTGAACTCCAAGATCAGCATGTCTCTGTCTACTGAATGCTAGGATTAAAATTGTGTACCACCATGCCTGGACTTAAGTTTTTCTTCACCTAGAACTTGCTCTGTCTCAGGGTGGCCTTAAACCCAGAAAATTATTTGTCTTTGTCTCCTGGGATCGAAAGGGTGTAGCAACATTTCTAGGCCTAATCTTTTCATGGCCACTGTTCCTCAAGATCGGGAACAAAAGCCTATATTTTCCAGACTCAACATATGGATCACAAGTGTGACCTCCATTTTGGTTTATAGTTCATTGCAGATTAAAAGTCCAAACCATTCCTTGTTCAACTGCAAATATAAACAATAATTTTATCTTGTTAGGTTCTTGCTTTGAGATCACCACTCCCATAATCTCTTTATCTCCTTCAGCATAGGATTTAGCTCCATTTCACTTCCTGATTCCCCTTTATTATTACTTGAACCATGCATTCTGTATTTTTTCTTTTTAGGCTTGCTATGCTTGATCAGAGTGCTTTCCATGAAACTAAACCCGAAAACAAAATCTCTGCTGGGTTCTATTGAGACTTTCTTTCTCAATGAAATTAATTTAAATCTCTCTCTCTCTCTCTCTCTTTCTCTCTTTCTCTCTCTCTCTTTTTCTCTTTCTCTATCTCTTTTTTCGGTTTTTCAAGACAAGGTTTCTCTGTGTAGCCCTGGCTGTCCTGGAACTCACTTTGTAGACCAGGCTGGCTCCGAACTCAGAAATCCACCTGCCTCTGCCTCACATTGCTGGGATAAAGGCATGCACCACCACTGCCAGTCTAATATAAATCTCTTTACCTTATCTTCATATAGATAAGGGCAAAGATCAGCCACATTCTTCATCAAAATATAACAAAAACAATCTCTGTAACACACTCTGAAATTCTCCACTGAAACCTCTCAGGCAAGATCTGTAGTGTTCAAATAACTCACAGCAGCAAAGTCTTCCTTATTCCTACTAGTATAGCCCATAGAGACCCATTTAAAGAATTTTGTTGCTTTCCAAATCCAAAGTTCTAAAGTCCACCTTCTTCCAAACAAAAGCATGATCACTCCAATCACAGCAATACCCAAGTTCCTGGTACTAACTTTTGTATTAGTTAGGGTTTTACTGGTGTGAACAGGCATCATGACCAAGGCAACTCTTGTAAGGACATTTAATTGGGACTGGCTCACAGTTTCAGAGGTTCAGTACATTATCACCAAGGTGGAAGCATGGCAGCATCCAGGCAGCCAAGGTGTAGGAGTGGCTGAAAGTTTTACCAAGGCCACTAGGCAAGGCCACACCTATCCTAACAAGGCTATATCTACCAATATTGCCATCTCTATTCCTAGCATTTTCAAACCACCACATATATTAAGGTGGGAATCAGTCCAGAGTAGGCAACAAACATAATCCTTTGTTAATAAATTAATTGTCCATAAATAGAACTTAAAATAATATTGAAAACTGCTAATAACTCAATTTAAAAATTTACAAAATAATAAAAATAAAAAACCCTTGGTAATATTTCCTAGAAGAATCTATTAAAATATTAAAGAAACATAATTAGCTAAAGAAAACAAATTTAGTTATATGGCAGCAACTAGTTCAACAGTTACAGAAACTGTGCATTGAACACTGAAAAAGCACTAAGAAAGAAGATTCCAAACATTTCCATTACAAGAAGCAGAGACATGAGGCAATGTCTGTCTGGTTAACTGACTTTAGCAACTAGGTAAAATACACATATTTCAGCATCATATTGTATACCAAAAATGTGTACAATATTTAATTTACTAAGCATGATACATTGAAGAAAGAAAGTCAGTAAAATAATAAAAAAATATAAAAATTAACAATGAAAGAAGAGAGGTTAAAAATTTCAAGATTAACTTTAGGTGGCACACATTTCTCTTTTATGAATTCTACAAGAAGTAAAATAAATGGGAGTAATAAGCATTAAGAAATACTGTCATATATTTCACTGAACTAAAAGACACAAATTTTCAAGTTGAAAGGGCTCATTGAGTACCTGGCATACTAAATGAAAAATGACCTAAATGGAAATGTTTTACACTTCTCATGAAGCATGAATTGGTAAAAATTACTTTGGGGAGCAATTTGACAATATATTAAAGATCTTTCTATTTGAACATTCAACAATGTTACTTCTAAGAATATATATAACAGAGAAAATTGTCCACTATATAAGAAATCTTGTAAGAATTTTAACTAGGCTCTGCTTCACCTGCTTGCCTAGTGGGACTGAGCAACTGCTAGATCCTTGGCTTCCATTCACAGCTGCTGCCAACCATTGTAAGGAGTTGGACTACAGACTCCTCCAAGTGACAGTGGTGGATCTGCAACCCTTTCTGCCCTTTCCCTGCAAGCTGAGAGCTTGCCTTCAGAGAGTGCTTTAACCCAGGGACTCAGGCGAGATCTGCCATTTTCACCCTGGTGACTTTCTGAGGAGGGACCAGCCAGGAGTCACAGGCCTCACAAGTCACAGGGCAGCCTGATCAAGACCATTTCTACCTCAGACCACACCTAGGAGGGGCAACAGACCCACAGCCCACTCTGCTCCTTTTCCACAAGTGGAAATCCTGTCTCCAGGGTGTGCTCTGACACCAGGATTCAGGTGGGACAACTGATCCACAGCCATCTGCACTCGGGATTTACCAGAGGAGAGCTGATCTCCCAGAAGTACTGACACAGGCTTACAGACCCACAGGAGGAACAAGTTCTAGTCAGAGACAGCAAGAACATCTAACACCAGAGATCAACAGATGGCAAAAGGCAAACACAAGAATCCTACCAACAGAAACTAAGACTACTTGGCTTCAAGTCCTGGATATCTCAAAACACTGGAAAAGCAAGATTTGGATCTAAAATCGTATCTCACGATGGTGCTAGAGGAATTTAAGAAGGACATGAATGACTCCCTTAAAGAAATACAGGAGAACACAGGTAAAGAGATACAAGCCCTTAAAGAGGAAACACAAAAATCCCTTAAGGAATTACAGGATAACACAAACAAACAAGTGATGGAATTGAGCAAAACCATCTGGGACCTAAGAATGGAAGTAGAAACAATTAAGAAAACAGAAAGAGAGACAAGCCTGGAGTTAGAAATCTTAGGAAAGAAGTCAGGAAACAGACGCAAGCATCACCAACAGAATACAAGAGATAGAAGAGAGAATCTCAGGGGCAGAAGATACCATAGGAAACATTGATACAACAGTCAAAGAAAATGCAAAATGCAAAAAGATTCTAACTCAAAACATCCAGGAAATCTGGGAAGCAATGAGAAGACCAAACCTAAGAATAATAGGTATAGAAGAAAGTGAAGACCTCCAACTTAAAGGGCCAGTAAATATCTTCAACTGAATTATAGAAGAAAACTCTCCTAACCTAAAGAAAGAGATGCCCATGAACATACAAGAAGCCTATAGAACTCCATATAGACTGGTCCAGAAAGGAAATTCCTCCCACCACATAATAGTCAAAACACCAGATGCACAAAACAAAGAAAGAATACTAAAAGCAGTAAGGGAAAAAGGTCAAGTAACATATAAAGGCAGGCCTATTAGAATTACACAAGAGTTCTCACCAGAGACTATGAAAGCTAGAAGATCCTGGGCAGATGTCATACAGACCCTAAGAAAACACAAATGGCAGCCCAGACTAATATACCCAGCAAAACTCTCAATCACCATAGATGGAGAAACCAAAGTATTCCAAGACAAAAGCAAATTCACACAATATACTCCCATAAATCCAGACCTTCAAAGGGTAATAAATGGAGAACTCCAACACAAGGAGGGGAACTACATCTCTGAAAAAGCAAAAATGTAATCTTCCAACAAAACTAAAAGAAGATAGACACATGAACAGAATTCCAGCTTTAACAACAAAAATAATAGGAAGCAACAATTACTTTTCCTTAATACCTATTAATATCAATGGACTCAATTCCCCAATAAAAAGACATAGACTATCAGATTGGGTATGTAAACAGGGCCCAACATTTTGTTACATACAGGAAACCCACCTCAGTGACAAAGACAGACACTCTATCAGAATAAAAGGCTGGAAAACAATTCTCCACGCGAATGGTCCCAAGAAAAAAGCTGGAGTAGCTATTCTAATATTGAATAAAATCGACTTTCACCCTAAAGTGATCAAAAAAGATAAGGAGGGATACTTCATATTCATCAAAGTTATGATCTACCAGGAAGAATTCTCAATTTTAAACCTCTATGCTCCAAATCAAAGGCATCTACATTCATAAAAGAAACTTTACTAAAGCTCAAAGCACACATTGCACCTCACACAATAATAGTAGGAGATTTGAACACCCTACTCTCTGCAATGATCAGATCATGGAAACAGAATCTAAACAAGGACACAATGAGACTAACAGAAGTCATGAAACAGATGGATTTAACAGATATCTATAGAACTTTTTATCCTAAAAAAAAAAAGATATACCTTCTTCTCAGCACCTCATGGTACCTTTTCCAAAATTGACCATATGATTGGTCACAAATCAGGCCTCAACAGATACAAGAAAATTGAAATAATTCCTTGTATCCTATCAGATCACCGTGGACTAAGGCTGCTCCTCAATAATGACATAAACAATAGAATTCCCACATACATGAGGAAGCTTAACAACACTCTACTCAATGATAACTTGGTCAAGGAAGAAATAAAGAAATTAAAGACTTTCTAGAGTTTAATGAAAATGAAGCCACAATATGCCCAAACTTATGGGACACAATGAAAGAAGTCCTAAGAGGAAAGCTCATAGCTTTAAGTGCCTCCAAAAAGAAACTGGAATGTGCATACACCAGAATTTGAGAGCACATCTGAAAGTACTAGAACAAAAAGAAGGAAATTCACCCAAGAGGAGTCAAAGGCAAGAAATAATCAAACTCAGGGCTGAAATCAACCAAATACAAACAAAAGGAACTATACAAAGAATCAACCAAATCAGGAGCTGGTTCTTTGAGAAAATCAACAAAATAGATAAACCCTTAGCTACACTAACTAGAGGGCAGAGAGACAGTATCCTAATTAACAAGATCAGAAATGAAAAGGGAAACATAAAAACTGATACTGAGGAAATCCAAAAAATCATGAGATCCTACTATAAAAGGCTATACCTTTGTGTGACTCTAACTAAGCAAGTAAAAGATCTGTTTGATCTCTTCAGAGAACTTCAAGTCTCTGAAGAACGAAATTGAAGAAGATCTCAGAAGATGGAAAGATCTCCCATGCTTGTGGATTGGCAGGATTAATATAGTAAAAATGACCATCTTGTCGAAGACAATCTACAGATTCAATGCAATCCCCGTCAAAATTCCAACTCAATCCTTCACAGACTTAGAAAGAGCAATTTGCAAATTCATCCGGAACACCAAAAAACTCAGGATACCCAAAACTATTCTCAACAACAAAGGAACCTCTGGTGGAATAACCATCCAGGACCTTAAGCTGTACTACAGAGCAATTGTGATAAAACTGCATAGTATTGGTAGAGTGACAGGCAGGTCGATCAATGGAATAGAATTGAAGAACCAGAAATGAACCCACACACCTATGGTTACTTGAACTTTGACAAAGGAGCTAAAACCATACAGTGGAAAAAAGACAGCATTTTCAACAGATGGTGCTGGCTCAACTGGAGGTAAACATGTAGAAAAATGCAAATCGATCCATTTCTATCTCCTTGTACAATGCTCAAGTTCAAGTGGATCAGGGACCTCCACATCAAACCAGATACACTGAAACTAATAGAAAAGAAAGTGGGGAAGAACCTTGAGCACATAGGCACAGGGGAAATTTTCCTGAACAGGACACCAATAGCTTATGCTCTAAGATCAAGAATTGATAAATGGGACCTCATAAATTTGCAAAGCTTCTGTAAGGCAAAAGACACTATCAATAGGATAAAATCGCAACCAACAAATTGGGAAAAGATCTTTACCAATCCTATATCTGATAGAGGGCTAATAGCCAATGTATACAAAGAACTCAAGAAGTTAGACTCAAGAGAACCAAATAACCCTATTAAAAAAATGAGGTACAGAGCTAAACAAAGATTTCTCAGCTGTTGAATATTGAATGTCTAAGAAGCACCTAAAGAAATGTTCAACATCCTTAGTCATCAGGGAAATGCAAATCAAAACAACCCTGAGATTCCACCTCACACCATTCAGATTGGCTAGGATAAAAAACTCAGGGGACAGCAGATACTGGAGAGGTTGTGGAGAAAGAGGAATACTTCTTCATTGCAGGTGGGATTGCAAGCTTGTACAATCACTCTGGAAATCTGTTTGATTGTTCCTCTGGAAATTGGACATAGTTCTACTGGAGGACCCAGTTATACCACTCCTGGGCATATACCCAAAAGATGCTCCAACATGAAATAAGGACACATGCTCCACCATGTTCATAGCAGCCTTATTTATGATAGCCAGAAGCTGGAAACAATGGAGATGTCCCTCAACCGAGGAATGGATACAGAAGTTGTGGTAAATCTACACAATGGATTACTACTCAGCTATTATAAACAATGAATTTATGAAATTCTTAGGGAAATGAGTGGATCTGGAGAATATTTTCCTGAGTGAGGCAACCCAATCACAAAAGAACACACAGGGTATGCATTCTCTGATAAGTGGTTATTAGCCCAGAAGTTTAGAATACTGGAAGAACATCACACAAACTACAAAAACTCAAGAAGAAGGAAGACCAAAGTGTAGACATTTCATTCCTTTTTAAAAGGGGGAACAAAATACCCACAGTAGGAATTGCAGAGACTAACTATGTAGCAGAGACTGAAGGAAGGACAATCCAGCCTGATATAGCATTCTCCGGAAAGTCTCTGACAGTACCTGATTAATATAGAAGTAGAGGCTCACAGCCATCCCTTCAACTGAGTACAGGGTCCCCAATGAAGGAGCTAGAGAAGAAAGGACCAAAGGAGCTGAAGGGTTTGCAACCCCTTATGAAAAACAACAATATGAACTAACTAGTACCCTCAGAGCTCCCAGGGACTCAACCACTAACCAAGGAGTACACATAGTGGGACTGATTGCTCTGGCAGCATGTGTATAGTAGAGGATTGGAAAGTTGATCATAAATGGGAGGAGAGGCCCTTGGCTCTGTAAAGTTTCTGTGCCCCAGTGTAGGGGAATGCCAGGGCCAATAAGGTTTAGAGGGTAAGGTAGCAAGCAGGGGGAGGGGGGAGGCCACAGGGGTTTGTTCTTGTTGTTTTTTTTTTTGTTTGTTTGTTTGTTTTTTATTTTCTTTTTGGAGGGGAAACTGGGAAAGGAGAAATTGTATGACATGTAAATAAAGGCAATATCTAATAAAAAATAAAATTAAAAAAAAAAAGAATTTCATCTAGACCATGAGTTTTCAGAAGTTGTAAATTGGGAACTAACAAATTTAATATGCGAATTGATGAGAGAACATATATATGTTGAGATATGAGAAGAAGCATTTAACATACCTTACATAACCTGTTCAAACTCTCACAGATGACATTTACTGTTATAATGAAGAAAAGGAAACAGAGAAGTCATGGAATAGATAAGGCTGTAAAACAAGGGAAAATAAAGAATGTTCTTAAGGAAAAAAAGGAATCATAGTACAGAAATTATCCCGAAGAATGAAAGCATGATTACTTTACATCATGATAGGAAGATGGTGGACTATAGAAGTATATGATTTGGGAGGGGAAATGGACAAGATGGACACAGGGAGAGAGATGAGGGAAGGAAGGTCAAAGGGCAGAAAGGAGAGAGAGAATCCAAATGGATAAAGCAAGATTTAAAATTCTAGTAGTCAAGAACCTAATCATATTAAATAATACATTTCAAAGAAATAGAATAAAGGAGATTAAAACATTGCATGTTATTATACACATACATATATATACATGCATGTGTATATATACACATATATACATATGTATATTACCACTTAAGTGCTTATAATTACATAAATAGTGAATATTTATTTCAACAAAAGTAAATTTAAGAATTTACATTTAGGGAAAGGGAAGATAAGTGTGGAAGTACAAAAGAGTTCATACACATAATAATATGTTTGGTAATAAATAGTGCCTTAAATTTGTACAAAGCAAGGTAAAATTATCAATCATGAATCATCAATACAGCAATGAACATCAAATTAAAACAAAAGACCTGAAATTCTCATTGCAGGGTATAAGAGCCAGGTAAGAGGGATCATCATATATGTTTTAGAGCAAGGAAAGAATAGGCTTCTGCTAGGCACAGAGAAAAGGACACCTATAAGTTTTCTGGAAAATTATATGTAAAATGCCCATCATGAGGACATTCAATTCTATTTCTTGAAATCTGAAATTGGTTGAAGTCATCTTTATCATTATTATCAATAAAGTCAGTATAACAATTCCACATACTTTTCCTCCATCCCCATTAATAATTGAGTAATGAACAACTTTTTCAATATCCTCTTGTTTTAACAGTGAATAAACATTAACCCACAAATATGTAAGTGCAAGTCACTGAATATCAGATATGTCCAGAGACAGACCTCTATCTCCCAACATAGTTCCTTGTTTCCTAACTTCAGGTTTCTCTGAGAACATCCATTAACAATAATGCTTTAATTTCCCTAGGACTGTCAGAGTGTACCTCTCACCTCAGTTCAACTGAGCATTGTCAAATATATTATCCTTTCTAATGGACAATTTTGAATAGAAAAAATGTACCTTTTATTTCCCTTTTACCTTTTTGTCCTTTTTTCTTCACTCTTCAAAAATTTTTATATTGTAGACGTTTCTTTAAAAAAAAGTCACTTTAGAAAACTTCTTTATTTCTGTTAATACAATTGATTTTATTATAATAAACCACCCCATGCATCTCTCCAGTGCTCTAATCCAGGGATCACAGTGATTTTCAAACATTAATTAAAAATCTTCTCATCTTTCCTATGAGTTCCTAGGGCACAGAGTGAGGGGAAATCATATCTGCTCTGACATTAATTATTCTTTCCCTTGGCTTGCAAACTAGGTAAATAGCTTTTCTTCCTCCCATTAACAAATGAGTCTGCTCTTCCCCATGATTATAGCAGATGTTTCCAAGCAAGAGGAAACTGACTTCCTTCAGGCTCCAAGGGAAGACTGAAGCATAGGGCAGACATGACTGTGGAGTTTTTGCTTGAAAATTTGCATAGTCAGCAAAAGCATCTTAGCAGAGATCTGTGCCTTTACATGTCCTTCTCTGAGTAACTGATTTCGAGCATGAGGAGTAAGACCTAGAAATCTATATTTTGAAACAATTTGAACATGTTAGTTTAAAAATAGTCACGTTTCATTATTGGTTTATTACAAAGAAGTTGATGTTCATTTTAAAGCTTTATACATAAACAGAGTAAGTGACTAGATGTGCATTTTTTTTGTTGTTGTTGCTGGCTTAATAGAATATACAGGTGCATCCCACCCAGGGTTCCCAGAAAGTATGCTCGCTGCCTCTTCTTCTCCTTCACTTTCTCCTCCTTCTTCTTCATCTCATATACCCAAGGATCCTGTTAATCATAGAGATTTTGAAATTATATGTTTTATATGATAATATTTATCCCATATAGATGTATTATATGATACTATTTATCTCAGGAAAGTTAAAATCAATCCTATCTTAAAGGGAATTTGGAAGAATGTCATGTCATACAAAGGTTCACACAACTCAGAGTCAATGAGCTAGCTCCCCATCTGTCATAAATGTCTTTCCCTTGCTGTGATAATCATCATGACCAAAAGCTACTTGAAGAGGAAAGACTTACACATCCAAGTCACAGTCCATCACAGAGGGAGACCAAGGCAGGAACTCAAGCAGGGCAGGAACCTGGAGTCAGAAACCAAACTGAAAACCACAGAGGAGATGTTTCTACTGGATTTCTCCTCATGATTTGCTTGGTTTGCTTTCTTATAGCGCCTAGAACCACCTGCATAAAGATGGTACTACCATCAATCATCAGTCATATCAGAAATAACAATAATGTTGTTTCATACAGCCTCAACAAACTTTATTATTTTATATTTACCTGAAATTACAAACACACACACATACACACACACACACACAAATCTAGCATCTATCTATCTATCTATCTATCTATCTATCTATCTATCTATCTATCTATCTATCTATCTATCTATCTTTAATCTTAAAGGTAGTTATGTCATTATTGTTAAAAATAATCTTCATTAAACAGACTAACAAAAACAGAATAAAATTTATCATACCAAGCACAACAACTCTCCTTTAGAGTGGCTAGTCAAGGTAGTCTAAGTGATTCCCAAAATAGGATAAAGTATGACAATTGCCTTTGATTGTTTCTTGGAGATTGGAGGTAAGTCCCTATTAGTGACTACTCCATTCTTTTAAGACAGAGAACTCATATTAAAGCTACACGTAACCTGAAAACCTTCTTACAATATAACTTCTATGGTACCAGAGAGTTTAATGTATGCTGACAAGGGACAGAAACAGCTAGTAGTCCTATACAATATGGAAGCCTGTGAACCACAACAATGACTAACAAAGCAAGATATCTGTAAAGATATTGTAGGTGGCACTCACATGTTGGTGTTAATCAACAGCTGTTTGACTGAACACAAATCAAGCACACCAGATACAAGAAACCTGCCAACAATCCAGGGTCAATGAGGGGATAAATCTTAGAAGAGAATCTATGATGTTCACTTTGCTAGACTAGCATAATCTTCATTCTAAGTCTTATCCTGATACCTACAGATAAGGGTCCCTACCAGGTCTTATCAAAGAAACTTCTCTTTACAGCAAATGGGAACCATCACAGAAAACCACAACTGACACAATTTAGATGTCAACAGACTGTGGAGAGCCAAGAAACAATAGAAACATCTCCATCACAACTCATGCATGCATCATTCAGGGACCATCTTAGAAGAAGGAATAGAGTGAGTGAAACAGCCAGAATACCAGGATGCCTGCTGTGAAACATTCTTTCATAGAAATGATTGTATGAACATAATCTACATAATGGCAACATCAATAGATAATAATTATGCAGAAGTGGGAAAATATTAAAAAATATTAGACTCATATCCCTAGACAACAAACTACAGGCAAAGCTGATGACTGCAGAGAGAAAGAGTGAGAAAGAAAGAGAGAAGAGAGACAGAGAGACAGAGAGAGAAGAGAGAACATCTCCCAAGTATGAGTCTCCAAATTGTTCAATACAAAACTAATCAGCACTGAAACCATAACACACAAGCAATAAAAACGGACACAGTAGCTTGTATCTATACACTTGTGCATACCTATACATGCATACCAATTTAGGTGAGGGAGAGGAAAACATGATGTAATCGTATTTTAATTAAAAATGTACTTGAGACTTACCTAAAGTCCATCTGACTGAGGCATTTTCCCAATTGAGGTTCCCTCTTTAAAAGATGACTCCAGCTTGTGTCAAGTTGACAGAACCACTAACCAGGGGAACGTCTATACTGGGACTAAGAACACTTGTGATGCCAGTCTTTACATGTGTTTGTACAGGAGTCACAAGTCTTCTTTGTTAGAAAGTAGCTAAAAGTTTACCAACTTCCATATTTCACAGAGGTAAGGAAATCAAGCAGAGTGGACCATGCCATCCCCTAGTAGCCTGGACACACTGGAAAGTATGTCTCTTGTTGCAGAGGCTGGGTTCTATGGGAATTCGAATGATACACTCTACCTAGTATGCCCTTGCCACCTTGGACAAACACTGTATTTTAGACTGTGCAGATCGAAGCCTGATGTTTGAAAATTTTGCCATCTAGAATGCTGAGAAGTCACAAAGAGGAATGAGTTGAGGCAAAAATTTTACCTAAATAAGGTCAATAACTGTCTTTTTTCACCTTCATTTTCTTCCACTGATTTCTACATATACTCTTTATATGGATGGATGAGTGTTAGGCAGTGGGGCAGCAGACTGAAATGTTTATTTATGGTAGTAACATTTCACTGAAGAATAAAGGGCAGTTTGCAAAATGTCAGAATATTGTGTATATGTATTCCCAGGACTTTACTGACCTTTTATGGACTCTTTCTAATGGCGTTTAACATAGACCCTGGGACAATCTGCTTAACACAGCGAGTCTTTAGAAAGTTGAAAATGGACATTTTAGGGGATCCTTAAGCCTGACTTTATTGGCTAAGCTACCTGCGTTTGTATCTTTATATTCTTCTATAGCAGGTGTTGTGACTAGCACAGTGCTTTGGGTATCCATGTACTGGGTGTGGGTAGGAAGCAATTTATTTTTCTTTGTCTAGATAGAGGACGAGAATAGGGGAGACATACTTATTAGTTGAGCCAACACAATAAGAGCAATTACCCTCTCTTCCCACATATACCACTTGCAAGAATATTGTGGGCAAGTTTTATGAATCATGGTTAAAATACAGAAAAACACATCTCAGAGATACCAGTATACTGCTAATAAATCACCATGCACAGCTATTAGTGGATGCAATCCTAGAGAAGTGTATCCTTCCCATGGTTATTTTTTTTTTTAAATCCAGCGAATTGTTTGCTCATATAAAAAAGATGAGTGTCTCTTACCTCAATGTCCACACTATCCAGCTACCCCATTGCTTGGCCACACACATTTTTCTCAGGTTGTTTGCTGATATAAATATAACTTTCTTTGATTCCATAGCTCTGAGATAATGCAATTATGAGTTATTTCATTAATTTGAGAATAAAGTTCAGCACCATGCTCCAGAAGTGATCTCCTACTGAACTTCAACCTGCAGCTAGAACTCCGAAGCTCTTGGGTGTCTAATCTATGCCTCACCACTGCTTTTGGTAGAGGCTGAGTCATTTATCCATTCTGTGACATCTTCCATTTCCATATGTGAACAGTAATTGTTATTTCCTGACCATTTCTGTAAAAGGGGAATAGTGAAGGTAACCTCATCATTAAGAGGTTCTACTCAGATAATAAGAATGAAGACATCTTGAGTTTGCATGCAAATGGATGGAACTAGAAAATATCATCCTGAGTGAGATAACTCAGACCCAAAATGACATGCATGATATGTATTCACTAATAAGTGGATATTAGCCAAAAAATAAAAATAAAATACAGAATGCCCAAGATACAGTCCACAGAACTCAAAAAGGTCAACAAGCTTAAATGCCCAAGTGAGGACACCTCAGTCCCACTTGGTAGGGAGAAGAAAGCAATCACAAGTGGGGAGGGAGGGAGGGACCTGGGAGTGAAAGTGGACAAGTGGGTGGAGAGGGGAACCTGATCTAGTATTGGGTGAGGGAAAAGGACTGAAGCCTTGAGGGCCAGTAGAAAGAAAGAAAACAGGCAACCTCCAGAAATGGGAAGTTGGGGGGACACTCTGAAATGCACCAGAGACGTGGGAGGTGAGAGACTCTCAGAACCAAAGGGAGGGACCTTAGATGAAATGCCCAACAATAGAGAGAGGGAACTTGTAGAGCCCACTTCCAGCAGGAAGACAGGGCATCAAATGAGGGATGGGGTTACCATCCCTCAGTCACAACTTTGACCCATAATTGTTCCTGTCTGAAAGAATTACAGGGATGGAAATGGAGGGAAACTTGAGGAAAAGAAGGTCCAGCAACAGGCCCAAAGTGGGATCCAGCTCAAGGGGATGTCTCATGGCCTGACACTATTACTGAGGCTATGGAGCACTTACAAAAAGGGTCCTAGCATGACTGTCCTTTGAAAGACCCAACAAGCATCTGAAAGAGTCAGATGCAGATATTTGCACCCAAGGAATAGACAGAATCAGCTGACCCTTGTTGAACTAGGGAAGGCTGAAAGAAGCTGAGGAGGAGTGCAAACCTGTAGGAGGACCAGTTGTCTCAATTAATCTGGACCCCTGAGATCTCTCAAACACTGGACCACCAAACAGACAGCATACACCAGCTGATATGAGGCCCTCAACACACACACACAGTAGAGGACTCCTGGGTCTATGCTCATTCAGAGATGATGCACGAAACCCTCAAGAGATTGGAAGCCCCAGTGAGTTTGGGGTGTGGGATGGGGGCATCTATGTGGAGACAGGGGGTGGGGAGAAGGTTTGGGATGTGGAGCAGTCAGAGGGTGGATTGGGT
Organism: Mastomys coucha; assembly: GCF_008632895.1. Taxonomy (NCBI): domain Eukaryota; kingdom Metazoa; phylum Chordata; class Mammalia; order Rodentia; family Muridae; genus Mastomys; species Mastomys coucha. The sequence continues at coordinate 32,175,197 of NW_022196900.1, read as the reverse complement.
GGGGAAGCAGGGAATGGAATATGGAGTGTAAAAATAAATTGATTTAATATTAAATAGATTAAAAAGTGTCTGTTTTCAGCAGAACATCATATGCCTTCTCACAACTTCCAGAAAAATAGCATGTGACAACTAAGTTTTTAAACAAGAAATTTCCACTTCAGTGTACTGTCACCATAGGAGCAGTTTTGTCACACAACTGTTGTATATAAGTTCCAATCAAATGATTATATGTAAAGGTTTACATACAGACATCTAGTTAGACCACCATGACATAAGAATGGATACAGAAAATTTATACAATGGAATACTACTCAGGTATTAAGATTGAGGACATCCTGAGTTTTGCAGGCAAATGGATGAACTAGAAAATGGAACTGAGTGAGGAAACTCAAACCCAAAAGGGCATGCATGAATTACAGGGATGGAAACAGAGAGGAGCCTGAGGGAAAGAAGGTCCAGCCACAGGCCCAAGGTGGGATCCAGCTCTATGGGAGGTCCCAAGGCCTGACACTATTACTGAAGCTATGGAGCACTCACAAAAAGGGATCTATCATGACTGTCCTCTGAATGACCCAACAAGCAGCTGAAAGAGTCAGTTGCAGATATTTGTACGCAACCAATGGACAGAAGCCATGGACCCCTGTTGAATTAGGGAAGGCTGACAGAAGCTGAGGAGAAGGGTGATCCTGTAGGAGGATCAGCAGTCTCAATTAATCTGGATTCCTGAGATCTCTCAAACACTGGACTACCAAAGAGACAGCATACACCAGCTGATATGAGGCCCCCAACACACATACAGAAGAGGACTCCTGGGTCTGTGTTCATTCAGAGATGATGCACCTAACCCTCAAGAGACTGGTGGCTCCAGGGAGTTTAGAGGTCAGGTGGGGTTGGGGGTAGAGACATCCACATGGAGACAGGGGGTTGGGGAGGAGGTGTGGGGTGGGGAGCAGTCAGAGGGTGGATGGGAAAGTGCAGGAAATGGAGTGTAAAAAATAATTTAATTTAATAAAAAAAGGAAAAAAATCTCAAGGGCTAGTTATATTGTCACTCAGCTCTTATGGAGCTTTCTAGATAGGTGGGAGAATTTGGAATATAGCAGATGCCTTGGTAGTTTACAAATCTAAACTGTTGGAGCTGAAAGGGGTCCCTACCAAGAATGCAATAGTCTGTAGGTGAGAATCAGACACACCATGTTCTGTGAGGATCTGATCAAGTATCTCAGCAAGTTAGAACAGAGACTTAAAATCCAGATCTTCTAACTCAGTTCTTTTGATCACTTCTCTGAATATTCTGTTGTTATTTGGGAAGATTCTAGTGCCTAGAGAGAGAGGATGGTTACAGATAATAATAGATTTGAGAGAGACAACTGTAGGAGGATGCTTCTCAAGTTAGACATACATAATTCACTTTCAGTTGAGCAACCTAATCTGAATACTGCTAGGACAAGACAGGCCAAGCAGATGCATAATTGCCTGGAGTGTGGAGGAGAGGGTAGAGAGTGCGGTTCACTGAGTACTCAAGGAGGTTTGGCACATTATTGTTCCTAGTCATCCAGAATGAGAAGGATCAAACTTCAGTGGTCTGATCCTGTCAAATCAGTTTCGTTTAGCAGAGTCATGCCTCTGAGCAAAACGGTGCTTTGTATTTTGTTGGGGGATAAACTATATATGAAATATAGTTAGAAAAGGTGGAAAGACAGTTACTAAGGAAAGAAAGAATAGTTGGATCTTTGCATTTGTGGTGGCTGTCTTTCAATCTTCTCTGCCTCCTTGATGTGTGCTTAGTCTATGCCCGTGACAATTTAGATTGTCTGTACTCTTCTTTTGCAAAACGATAGATACACAACACTTAGTCTTGAGGGGGCTGATAAACAAAAAATAAATAAAGACAAAAAAGACAGTAATTTCCAAAATCATGATTTCATTAAGGTATTTGGTTGGAAGTTTGTTATTGTGTCTTTGTTTTCTGTTGATACATGCCAGTATTCTTCCCAATTTAAAAACCATTCATAATATAAAACTTTGTATAATCTACAGCACAGTATTTTTAATAGCAATATAGACTCACATCTGATTAGAGCTGGCACCTTAGAAATGGATTGGTGATTACATATAAATAAAATTTCCCTCTTTCCTATGTGGCCAATATATCAGCTCCTCACTATAGAAATAATGTGAACTTTGTTTAATGTAGTATTTTACTCAACTAGAAAATGTATTAACGTGTCAATCTCATAATATCCAATGTCTATAGTAAGGATGCATTTTCTAACATGATTCCAGCTATAAGAAGATGAATAAATGATAAAATTACATTTTCTCACTGGTGCATGACCTCTGATGTGAAGTGATGACATCAGCGTTCCTCAGGTTTGATTTAGAAGCACTTCAGCAATAATTACAATTTTGCTTATAATTTTCTGTTCATCTTCCTGGCACTTTCTTGAATGATTATTACAATTTAGAAATCTAGAAATCTCTCCTCTCTTTCCTTTCAGTATAATCTCCCTCTTATGTGCATTTCCCTTACTCTTGGTGTTTCATGTGCCAAGATTTTAGTTATCTTCTGCCAACTGCTGACTGAAAAAAAAATATTGAAACAGTGAGAGAAAAGTAGAATAAGGATGGACCACAAAGAGAAAGACAGAGTGAGTATCTTATATAAATTCTAACCATTGTAATTTTCAAATATTCAAACTCATTGGTTGTTGCTAATGAGGTTGATAAGGATGTTTCATTCTGTTTCTAAGTTATGGATGAAAGGCTCTTCTAGGTATTATGTGTAGGGAAAACACTATATACTGAGTATACTACAATGTACACTTTGAGACTTTCAATGAAAACTGTACTCTGTGAATAAGAAAGATAACTATTGGCCCTGCAGTCCCAACATAGAAATCTTTGCACTTTTTTATTTTAATAGGAAAGATATGGATCCCATCCTGCCTCTGAATTAAGTTTCAAGTTCTCAAGCATCACTTTTAAGTATACTTATTTTCACCTTTATCCTTCTCATGAGGCCTTTTATGTGTGTGTGTTCAGATGCACATATTTGTGGGTGGTACCTAAGATCATGAACACATTAGGTAGGGCTCTACCACTGAACTATGCCTTTAATCCCTTCCTAATCCTGTTCAACCCTTGTAATCTCTTACTTCCAGATTTACTCTCTTTTCCCTGTATCTGCGTAGTATTTAATTACTGGGCATCTATACAACCACTTTTATTTTCTAACAACTTTTCTTAGGCTTCATTGGTAGGAAGCAGTGGAGGGGTTAAGCACATATGCAAGTTTTGCTTCTGCCTATCATCTCTGTGAGCCTCTCATCCATAGTACTTCTCTCTGGTGGAAGCAGTTCCCTTTGGTGGAAAGGGCAGAATCAATTACTTTCATCGCTGCTAACCAGGGCCTGCTTTCTGACCTTTGTCACAGTGTATGAGGTTCCCTACTTTTTTTCAACATCCTTTTCTTTCTTCCTCCTTCCTATCCTCCTCCACAGGGGTGGTATGGCTTAGTTTCCTCAAAAATGTACCTCCTGGAGATTTTGTAAGTAACATCTTGATTTTTCAGTTGTTTCATCAAAACTTTTTATGTAATCAGCATTCTTGATTTAAATCTTCTCTGACAACATAGTGGTGTCTTCTTCTTACTGAGACTTGTGGTGTTGCCTCTATTAGTCATTCATAATAAATTTGCAAATCAACTGCATGTTTTTTGAGTCCCAAACATCCTAATAATAGTTATTGTTGATGTTCTTGGCACAGTATCATACTAGGCTATAATAAGTTACTGAATTTGATGGGGGTTGAAGTCTTGACTCTCTTCTTTAGGGCTTTTGTGAAATTTCATGAGTTCTTGCTTCCTGGTCTGTAAGACAGCATTTATCTACTCCTAATGCTTTAGGAAATGCATTAAAACCATTAACTCAAGCCTGGCACATGTAAAACATCAATGAAGAATAGCTTTCAAAGAACTACTCATCCATTTCTCTCTTATTTATTTAATTATATTTACATATATGATGGTTTGAACAGGAATAGATTCATAGATTTGAATGTTTGGCACCAGAGAGTGGTACTATTAGGAGGTGTGGCCTTGCTGGAGGATGTGTGTCATGGGGTGGGCTTTGGGGTTTCACATGCTCAAGCTAGGCCCAATGTCTCTCTCTTCCAGCTGCCTTCATATGTAGATATAGAATTCTCCGTTACCCCTCCAGCAACACATCTTTCTGTATGTTCCCATTTTTCTTGACATGAAAATGGACTAAATTTATGAATGTAAACAAGCCCCAATTAAATGCTTTCTTTTATAAAAGTTGTCCTTGTCATGATATCTCTTCACAGCAATAAAACCCTAACTAAGACAGCACATATATTTAGTTATTTAGTTTTAGAATGTTTTTAGATAGGCTCTCATTATGTAGCTCTGTCATTCATCTCACTATGTAGACCATGATGGGCTACAGCACACTGAAATGTACCTAGCTCTACCTCCTTAGTGCTGTGATTAAAGGTGTGTATCACTAAGTCTAGCTATTTCTGCCTAATCTTAAAAGAATATATTTCTCAAATCCAATAAATCAGACAAACACAAATAAGCAAAATAAAGTGCAAGAAACAATAATTATTATCATAAGTAGAATGTTGTATTGTTTTAAGTTCATAATGTTTAAGTTACTGACTAGATAATAAAGTTTCACATTTCTTTATTTCTTTTCTCTCTCTTGCAATGAGAAGAAGAAATGTAGTAGAAAAAATGAGTTAATTTTTTGAGAAAGTTTGGGAAGGCAGAAAGCAAACTCAGTGAAGCTTTAAGCTGGTTAATTATCAGGATAGTGGCTCCATTGACAGAAAGAGAATGTGTAGCAGGGTCATGGGCAAGGGCAGGGGCAAGGGTAGGGGTAGGGGCAGGGGCAGGGGCAGGGGCAGGAGTAGGAGCCAGAGCCAGAGCCAGACTAGAGAAGCTGAACTGAATTCGCTGGGTGTGTCTACAGGATCTTCAGAAAACATTCTCATTCAGTTTACAGAAATTAACTAGAATTGTAGTAAGTGCTCACAATTAAGACTTGAGTGTTGTTTTTCAAGTAACAAGTTTATCATATGTTATAAGTTATATGGGAGAAGAAGAGGGAGAACACACACAAGAAGGAGAAGCAAGTACAGATCAAGGTTAGCTGCACAAACAAGTTTATCATATGTTATAAGTTATATGGGAGAAGAAGAGGGAGAACACACACAAGAAGGAGAAGCAAGTACAGATCAAGGTATAGCTGCACATAGAATGGGTTGCCAATTTTGCTGCATTTACTATCTAGTCATGTGTGTAAACTGCTGACTAACCCTGACTTAGAGAAAGAAATAAGAGCTAGAGTTCACATGATTTTCATTTAGTACAAAAGCTATGCTAAAAGAAGAAGAGAGGGAGGTCATTTTTTTCTTTGCTTGTTTTTGTTTCTTTGTTTATCACAGAAGGCAAATAATATTTTTAAAATCCTCAACTAATGGAGAATACCAAAGGCAAAAGTATCAATCGTCAAATGATGAATAGAGAAAATGAGGTATAAATGTTTAAAGAAATAGAACTATCAATTTCCTTGGCTTTTATAATGTCTGATGCATGATTAATTTTTACTGCCAACTTTACTGGGATAAAAAAATGCTGAGTGCATGAATAAAGCATGTATACCCAGAAAAGATTAAGTGGTTGGGAAAAAAACCCAACTCTAAACACATGGTTTTATTCATGGACTGGAATCCCATACTAAATTAAATTGGATAAAGAGTAAAGCTATCTGAACACTAATATTCCTTTGTGATTTCTCATCTGCTGAGATGTCACCAAACAGCTGCCACATCTTCTCATCATCACAAGTCACCCCCTGCTATGCCTTTTCATCCATGCTAGCCAAAATCCCCTGAAACCTTCATTCCAAATGAACCTCTCCTCGAATTTTTTTAAATCAAGTATTTGGTCATAGCAAGGAGAAACGACACAAGAGCAACTGAAAATTGGCACCAAGAAATAGCCATTGAGCTATTGTTATAATAAGCCTGACAATGTGGAGTTTTTTTTGTTTTGTTTTGTTTTTTTGTTTTTTGTTTTGTTTGTTTTTTTGTTTTTTTGTTTTTTTTTGTTTTGTTTTTTGTTTTGTTTGGAACAGGGTTTCTCTGAGTAGCCCTGGCTGTCCTGAAACTCATTCTGTAGACCAGGCTGGCCTCAAACTTAGAAATCTGCCTGCCTCTGCCTCCTAACTGTTGGGATTAAAGATGTGGGCCACCACTGCCCAGGTGTGTTACCATAGGAGTTCAGTAGATCTGCATACTAATAGACATGTATACAAGATGGAGTTTATGAGATTTCTTACAGATAAGGACTCTATTGGAAAACAAATTGAGAATATTTATGTTAATTTTTGGCACATCATTTGGCCATATTCTTTCTGGTTCTTGAAGAGAGGCCGCAGGGCAAAATTCAAAGGTGATCAACTCATTTTTATCATTGAGAAAATTTCAATTAATGTAACATTCAGGCTGTAGCATGATTATTGCTTGCTGCATTTACTCAGGTTTACAGTATAAAAGAGCACAAAAATGTGGGAAAATATACAGGCTGTTGAGAAATGGAATGTGAACTTGATTACAGTTGTAGATAGCTAGACGTGTACAATATACTGAGAAAAGGAGACTGAATTTTGTTAAAGTTGAGGATAGAGCAAATAAAAACTAAGTAGCTATGATTGTTAAAATGATTATCACCATTATGAACAAACTGTGGACTTTATAAGTTCTAACAATAGAAAAATATTGAGGCTATAACAATGCAAATTTATTTAAAAAGAGAACATCTGTAAAGATGTACCTTTCTAGAGAATAACAACTTAGGGAATATCTTTCCATGTTATGCTACAAAAGCATAGAGACCCAAGAGGACTAGCCTATGACAAGATGACAGCAAAAGTTGGTACTTTCCACATAAGGCTGGATTTGTAGACTCACAAGATGAAAGAATGTAATAGTTACAAAGGTTTTAATCAAGTTCCAGAAACTACAATGTGTCCAGGCTTAGGTTCTTGTATGGAATTTAATAGGCTGTGCTTAAAGCTATAAAGATTAGTCTAAAATTTCAATAGAGACTATAGGCTATTAAGGACTCCATAAAGGTGGAATGTTTGAGGGAAAAATGTAGATACTGAATGGAGCTGGCCCAAATTGGAGGATAATTATGGTGTAGGCAGTAGAGCTTGAGGGGTGTTGCTAGCCAAGCCAGTTGGAACCCTGATGATGCAGTCATAATGTTCAGATGCTGTTGGATATCTGAAGCCCATAGTATTTGCCTTGCCAGTGTTGGGCCTTGTTTTTCTCCCTTGTTTCTTTGCTATGCCCAATTCTCCCTTTACAATGGGAATGTATATTTTAACATTGTATATTAGAAATGTGTCTTTCTTTTCTTTTCTTTTCTTTTTTAAATTTTCTTTGAGAAAAGGGTTCTCTTTGTAGCCCTGGCTGTCCTGGAACTCACTCTGTAAATCAGGCTGGCCTCGGACTCAGAAATTCACCTGCCTCTGCCTCCCAAGTGCTGGAATTACTTTCTTTCATTTTAAAATGTACTTATAGTTATAAACTCTTACCACTCTTGGGACTCTTAAGAGATTGATTTAAAATACTTTGCACTATACGACAGTCACTTTCTTTTTGTAAAGGAAATTGTCGAACATTATATGTTAAAGTGATATATTTGGACTTGTTAAGAAAGGGCAGACTTAGTTGCTTTCTTTTGATTGGCAACTTCATTTGCTTAGGAAATTTCTTTGGCAATAATGAGTTATTCTTGTAATATATCTGTGAAAGCATTTCTGATGGGCATTAACTAAGAGGGAAATGACCCAGTTAAATGCAGGTGGCACCTGGGGAGAACCGGATGAGCACCCACTCTGACTTCATGTCATAGATACAAACAAGCAGCTGCTGAACACTCTTGCTGTAATAGGCCTGCCTGCTGCTCTGCTGCTCAACCACTATAAAGCATATGCCTTCAGGCTGCAGGCCAGAATCAAGATCTCCCTCAAGTTGCTTCTTGTCAGGCATTTGGCCAAAGCAAGAGGAAGAGAAGTCAGAGCATCTTAGGTGGGTCTGGGGTAGCATGCCAATTCAGGTCTTCCATAGGGTTGGTGGGTTAAGCAAATAGTTAGATTTGTTTTTATATTAATTAATTAAGTACAGAAGTATTTCCTTTAATATTGAGAAAGACCTAATTTATAATATTTCTTAATATAAGAAAGACCTAATTTAGTATTTCTCAGAAAGTATTTTTTTTTTCTGAAATTCCAGTTTAACAGACTAACTTTCATTTTATCTGGCAAAGTTTCCCATGATCCTTCCTATCCAGAGTTTGCAGAGGAGCTGAGCAATGAGAGCTGACAGTAAACTTAGTGGTTCACACAGGTAGTAAGAGTGGTGGACAGATAGCGCATTAGCTGCTCCATACTCAGGACACTGACCACCACCATACAGAGACCTTATCATCCAGTAGCTATTTCAAGAGTCAGGTCCAGGGTTACTGAGAGTTTATATTCCATGAGCTGAAACAAGGCATAGCCAGTCAGGAGAAGGTCTTCTAACTGTCAGAAACCCTGAGGACAGCCATAGATCTGATTTCATATGCAGCACTTTTGTCTTTTCTGCAGCTGTTGTTTACTTTTAGTGACAGCAAATCAAGAGATGTCATGACAGCTTAAATAACATGTGCACGTTGTATAGTGTCATTGATTTAAATTGTTTAGCAATCATTATTTGATTAAATAGAAAACATTTCATAAGGTTTTAATAATAAAATAAAAGGAAAATATGCCCCTTTGAACAAATCTCATTATTTCCAAAATTTTGAATACTTATTAAATAAGCATAGCTTGTAAATTTTATTTGCATGTATGAGAAAAATTTACATGTTCATCTACAAGGATTCCAATGCACCATTATTAAAGAGCCCCTAAAAGAATTGTAAACAGTAAGTTAATCAAATAGCAATCTAAAAAAGTGTTTAAATGATACAATTACATTCAAAACTCCCAATTAAATGTTTTTGGCATTAGTTACAGATTCATACTAGCTTATATTATCATGAAATTATTTCCTACGAATGCACTCATGTGGAGTTTACGAGACAGAACAAATATTAGGGACTCACAGCTATTGAAGGAAGGCTGTCAGGTGGGAGTGAGAGAGGGAGACATTATTTTCTTTTAATTAAAAAAAGAAACTTTTTTTTTACTCTTATGAGTTTCATATCAAAAGCCCCAGTTATATTCTTTTCCGAGTCCCCTCATATCTTCTCTTTGCCTTTACAACCTCCCCCAGAAAATAAAACACAAACAAATGAACAACAACAGTGATAACAAAAATAAAGCACAGAAATCATCTCATCTTGGAAACTGTAGTATGTCATAGTGTGTCCCACAATATAACTCTCTGTCCACACACGCTCACTTGCACATGTTCATTGCAATGAGTCATTGGTCTAGTTTGAGATCTCTGGCTTCTATGACACCATTTATATTGGATCCTCATTTGGACTTTTACCAGTTATGCTCTTGTTTCCCCACGTCATGAAGATCCTTTGAAACAGCAGAATTGGTCCTTTCATCAGTCCCAACTTTTCACAAATGTTAAATATTTTGTGGTAGGCCAATTCAGAGCCCTCTATTTGGGTCTGAGCTGGTTAGTGTGCCAGCTCTCCCTTATCTGCACCACCAGGGCAAGCTCTTCAGTACTGCTCTGGCTAGGCTACCCAATACCACTATCAGCAGGAGACAGAGGCAACTCTCCTGCTTTTATCTTCTAGGACCAGCTCACTTGCACTCATGCCTTCAGAGTCAGCTCTACTGTGCTGTCCGGTCAAAATACAGGACCCACTTTCCCAACTGCTGCATCTGGTGAGGGGCTGAACCAGCTTTCCTACTCTCATGTACTCAGAGCTGGCTCACCATTGCCTGTGCCAGCAGGGCCAGATTCACTGTATTGCCCAAATAAGGGATAGGGCCAGCTCACTTACTCTCATGATCTCAGGACCAGTTCTCCCAACTGCTGCTGGTGGAGTGATAAAGAATGAGGGAGCATCACAACCACATTGATATCCCCTCACTACAGACAAGTGGCAGCACCAGTTCTCCCACACTCTCACTCTCAGAGCTGGCTCACCTGTGTCTCCTCAACCCAGGCCAGCCCTACCATGTTGCTCAGGGAGACATTATTATTGACCTGATTACTGCCAATAGCACAAGACATTTCTTAACCGGCAGCTCTGGAGTATTTTCTTCACTACAGAACTGTTTTCACTATGTAAGTATTTCCTTAAAGAGGGAGCAAGAAATATCACTTTCTGCCATCCACAAATATTATACTAGAAGTATGTATATATATTCATAAGTATACATGTATATATTACATTTATATTTATACATATTTCTATTATATATTATCTTTATGTAATATAAAATAAACAATATATATTATTACAATAAGCAATATATTATATATGACAAAAATATACATATCACTTTTATTTCCAAATTCTTTGATATAAAGAAACTGCAATGGAAGTGTTTTTACCATGCTCATATAGGGGCCTCCACATTTGCTATATCTCATCTGATAGCTTTTTGACATTCTATATGAAGATAATCATTCACTGGAAGTCTTAGTCTATATTCTGGCTGTTCAGTAAAAGTCTGAAATCATCTTAACCTCTGTGTCTTTGGTGTTTGGTAAAGAAGACATTTTTGAGTAGAGAGACATCTATATATGAGACTATTACAGGAATGTGTGATTCTCTTTTGTGGTGTTAGGGTCTGAAAGTCCCAAACAACCTAAGCAGGCACAAGAGGCCACACAAGGTGAGATGTTTATTTGAATTATGCAGAAGAACCTATCTTGTCAGGGTCAATAAGTCATGTCTTCCAAAGTTCATCTTAGTAAGTTTTTAAGCAAATGACCAAAAATTATTATACTCAGGATGCTACTGATCAATCAAGGCCACAGAAGGAGGGAGCTGAACTACAACCCTCCCCTCACAGCCAGAATGTTACATTTTGAAACCACAAACACCTGTGCCAAGTTACAGCTACATTTTCCTACCAATCAGGATTTAGGGATAGGGGATGTCCTCGGGAACATGTCTTTGTGGTATGCTTATCCTGTTCTCATTGGTTGGGTTATTCTATTATGGTGGCACAGCTTCCTTAGTATTCATGTTTCAACTTGCTAACAAGGTTGCCAGTTACCGACTTACTGTCTTTCTTACCTTAGTTACCCAGGAAGGTTATGGGAACTTAAACTTTATTTGACCGCTACTCAAAATGGAAGTTTTATTCAAAATGGCTTCAGTTTTTTTCCTTCCTCCTGTGGGTTCTTAGTCTCACTAATTAAAGAAAC
>NW_022196900.1:32148009-32163751 GCF_008632895.1 Mastomys coucha | reverse complement strand
GAGAGAGAGAGAGAGAGAGAGAGGGAGAAAGAGAGAGAGGAATATAGAAAAACATGTGTTTTTGTTTTGTTTTGTTATTGCTTTTAAGTTATGATTTGTCTACTGGTCTAGAGTTGGTAGTACCTGAAAGAATGGAGCAGATAAATGAGGCAGGATTAAATCTTAAGCAACAGCAAACTTTACTGAGCATCAGATAGTTTATATTCTAAGTATCGGAACGTCAGACAATTTATATTTGGAAGATTAAGAAGAGTCATCTGACTCAAGTGTATAATCACAAAGATAAGCATCACATGGCAAAAATAAAACAAAACAAAACAAAACCATGCTTTTCCATATAAAAACAAATAGCAATAGCCCACCCTAAAGAATCAATCTGAAGTAAATTTACCTCTATCCACTACACCTCCAAGAAAAATTCCATATTTTGAAGAAACCGATGTCATAAGACTCTTGTATTATTTTCTTAGAGTTTTTCCACAATCACTCAGACTTCTTTTCACATGACTCCATTCTTGGAATGTCTTCTGATAGGAGCCCAAGAAAATTAGTTTGTTCAATGAGTAACTATATGAAAGGGAAATGGGGGAGGGGACTTCAGAGATAAATGATAGAAGATAGATAAATAGATGATAGACAGACAGACAGACAGACAGACTGATAGATAGATAGATAGATAGATAGATAGATAGATAGATAGATAGATAGATAGATAGATAGATAAGAAAGAAAGATGGATATAAACACAAAGTGTCAGAGAATGCATGCCTAGGGTTTTGGCCAGTATCTTTAATAAAAAGCTAGAAGTAAAAGAAAAACTTACGTTTTTCATGATAGATCCCAGAAATACAGGCAGACTTAGCAGCACTGATGCTCTCTAATCAGATACACCAAGGCAGGGATTCTAGGAAAAGAGTATATTGTCTTATCTAAGTGAAAATTATCCATCCATCATCTCAACATTTTGTCAGGTGAATCAGCTTTCCTAAATGCTGGTCTCCTAGTCTGATGATCATCTGGATTAACACTTAACAGGGGAGAAAATGGTATAAAATGGTCTAATCTTTGGAGCAGATCTGAAGGTCATGGTTGCACTATTGAAAGGTTTTCAACCCATTTAAAGAAAACCATAACAATCATGTAGCGTATCACCTACATTTCTTTCTTTACCACATATACTAAACCAGAATTTTCAAGGCATAGCCTGCAGTTTTAATGCTAGCTTTTAATGCATTGATCTTGTGTGTCACAGGTATCCCACTGCCTGCTTTTATGTATTTCTTGTCCTAGCAGGACAGGCTGTCCTTGCCCATACAAAAAACATTAGTGAGTAGCCAGAGATTCTGCAACTGATATCCCTTTTCATCACATAGAAAGCCATCTACTTCCCGATGGCTTTTATATGATTGTTTTTATATGGAAAAACTTGGTTTCTGCCATGTGATGCTTATCTTTGTGATTATACACTTTAGTCAGATGACTCTTTTTAATTTTCCAAATATAAATTGTCTGATACTCTGATACTTATAATATAAACTGTCTGATGCTCAGTAAAGTTTGCTGTTGCATAGGATTAAAACCTTCCTCATTTATCTGCTCTATTCTTTCAAATATATATATATAAATATATATTATAAATATATAATATATATTATATTTTATATAATATATTTATTATATATTTTACATATATTTATATATATATATATATATATATATATATATATATTTGTACAAACAAGGACCCTTTGTGCATCTCCTTTGTGTATCTCAGACTGACCTTGAACTCTGTAATTGGAAGTTACCTTGAAATTAGGATCCCTTAGCTTCCTAAGTGCTGTGACTATAAGTATACCGTACCATGTTAATAAAGTTTAATTTTAATTTTCTTCCTTCCTTCCTTCCTTCCTTCCTTCCTTCCTTCCTTCCTTCCTTCCTCCCTTCCTTCCTTTCTCCCTTTCTCTGTTTTTAAACTATACTTTATCTGAAGTAAAAGTACATCACTTTTCCTTTTGACCTTTCTCCCCCAGCCCCTCCCAAACACCCTCTCATGAACGGTTCCCATGTACTTCATACCTCAAGTGGATAGCCTCTTTTTCTTTGATTATTGTTACATATATAAATACACCTGTATTTGTATGAACAAAAGCATATAAATATAACTTATTGAATTCTTTGTGTTGTTTGTCTGAATATTGTTTCAGGGCTGCCCATTCAGCATTTAATAATCAATAACAGCTTTATCCCTGGGAGTTGCTTATAATTCTCTCAGTCATTAGTTAAGTATTGCTCTTTGCTTAGTGGTGAGGCCCTGCCAATTTTTCCCCTTCCATGGTAACATGTCCATTGATATTGCCATTTTCTGGTACTGCCATTTTATGCAGCCATTTCTAAGAAAGACTATGTCACAGGAGACTCCTTGATACTCTGACTCTTATAATCTTTCTATCCCTTTTTTTGAATGCTCCCTGAACCATAGCTGTGGGAGTTACGATGCAAATGTGCCTGTTGGGGATGTACTTCCCATGATCTGTTGATATCTACATTTTGTCCAGTTGTTTTCTGTGGTGGTCTCAATGTGTTAGAATGATAGACTTTATTGATAAGGATTAGCATCTACATTTATCTGTCAATACAGGAATAAGATTTAAAATATACTAAATTATACTATTCTAGCAAAGCAGTGGATGTTATTTTCTAGTGTCTTTTAACTCACTAACCCCAGAAAGATGTGCCAGACATGGTTTCCCTTCTGTATGGTGGATCTTACTTTCAATTAAGTAGCTATTGGTTGGCACTGAAATGTGAGTGAAAGTTACAACACCTTTGTGAATATCTTGCCGTGTTGGTAATTGTTATAGGTCACAGGCACTGAATCTGAGTCAGATTGTTTGATTGTTTTCATTCCTTAACAACTTGCATAGTATTTTCTAAAACCGGTGAAGCTAGATCATAGGAAGAAATTTTCAGGTAAGATTCAGCTTGAATCATCTACGTTGCATGCCCTAAGTTTGCAGTAATAGGGATCTACCCTCAACCTCTAAGACTCTAACAAGGGATACAGTGGTAATCTATATTGTTATAGGAGTCTTTGAGTTACTCTGACCAACCATTCCAAGGAGATTTCTTGTGCCTGGTACTGGTGTTTTGTTAGTCTTTGGTTTCTGTAGGAGGCATTGTTAGCATAAGTGGCTTAACTTCCTTTGAGATGTTTGTACTCAGATACATTTAAATATGTGTATACACCTACACTTATGTGCATTGTATATAACTTAAGGTAAATATAAAATAATATGATTCCTTAATTAAACAACTTTCATATTGATTGTCCCTGCTGGATAGCCTTTATAGTTGTGGAAGTTGTTTATGGAGGCATATATGGGGAAAATAAGCAGCACTCTTTCCCAGCTTAGGGCTTTACATGCTACAATATTAACTCGCTATATAATTGGTGCTTACTGATGTAATAATGGCACGACATCACAACTATTATGGGGATAGCTAAACAAGTTCTGTTTAGGTCTCAGGTTTCCTTAGCAGGAGGGCTTTCATGCCTGGTATTGTGAAGCTGGTCAAAAGCCCATGGTCATGGAGGTCTTAGGTAAAACATAACAAATTGATCAAAGATGAATGTAACCAGATCGTATTATGAAGTTATCAACTACGTTAATGAGAAAAGAGAAAAATGCATGTTAGATAAAATCAATGTTTTGTTCAAATTTGTTTCCGAAGCTTCATTCTTTTGTTTCTTCATGTAAGGTCTTGTCATTAGTTATGCCTTGCAATTCTTTTTGATAGCTATAAAGCATTTGGTAAAACAAATGCCTTTATAGTTTCCTTGCTAGTAAGGTGTTGACCAAGTGGAAATGGTTTGTAGATCTATGAGTGAGGCTTCAGTTCTTTAATGAGCTTATGCTTGTAGGCTGGGACTGATTGAAGCTAGTTGCCCAAAAGCCTCTTTCTTGTGGTCTAGTTTCCATGGTTTTAGAAAATATGCAAGCTGCTAAAGGAGGGAAGCAATTAAAGAGTCCTACCCAGCTTTAGGACCTGTGAACCACAGCAATTACCAGCATGGCAATATATGTACCATGGTGAAGTACATGTCACATTTCAGTGCCAACCAACAGACATTTAATTGGACTGATAACCTGCAATACAGAAGGGAAGATTTCAAAACTACTTCTCAGTACTCCCCCACACCACAATTAGTTGAGAACAAGATTATTAGAGTGCAGATGGGTGCTTTACTTGTTCATGGAAACATAGACTGTAATACAACCCTATCTGGTTATAATCATTTAAGCAATTTTTATATATTGTTAAGAACAGTAATGGAAGCAAAATGGGTATCTGTCATTAGAGTAATGGCTAAAAAAATATGATAATACATATAGTAGAATTTCTTACCCATAAAGATGTTTGAGTTATGTTGTTTTTATGAAATTGGATGTAAGTGGAGATAATTATAAAAAGAGAGTTAAGTTAGTATCAGAAGGATGAGTGTGTTTTCTCACATTGGTGGTTCCACAATTTTATATAGCTACATACATTGTGTGTGTACATAGGGCAGGTACAATATAGATGTAAAAATATCTAAGAACATGAAGGGATGAGAGAGAGAGAGGGAGGGAAAAGGGAATGTAGTAGGGTTTGGCAAGAATATGTTCAAAGAACATTATATAATTTCACAAATATATCTGTATGTAGTCTAGAACTACATACAGTAAATAGAAATAGAACATAAAAACAAAACCTAAAAAGAATGAAGGAAGAGGGAGAGAGGAAAAGGCAGAAAAAACAGAGAGGAAGAGAGAGAGAGAGAGAGAGAGAGAGAGAGAGAGAGAGAGAGAGAGAGAGAGAGAGAGAGAATTATGTACTCTAGTCTTTGCCAGAGCATGGAAGAAATTCTCTCATGTGTACTGTGAGAATTTGATTGTTTTCCTAGAGTCAAAAAATATCAAAGCATATTGAGATTCTTCAAATTGCTCCTCACTGGACTTTTAAAACTTTGGTATTTACCAACAGTTCTTTAAACTAATTTCTTAGATAGAAAGAAGAGTTGTTGATATTTCATGAAAAATTAATGTGGAATAGTTACTTTCAAACTCCTTGTATGTGCAATCAGCAATGATCTCTCACAACTTTTGAAAAACTTTATACAAAGGATATACAGGATATAAATGCCTCTGAGTATCATTTATCTTCACAGGACCAAGAGATTACTTTATATATAATAGCACCATTAGTCACTGATGAGAAAGAGACAAAGAGCAGATGGAGAAAGATACAGACAGACAGACAGACAGACAGACAGACACACACACGCACACACACACAGGTGGGAGGAAGGGAGAAGGAAAGAATGAGAAAAAATTAGAATCAATTAAAGCCTGTGTTAAAATGCATATGCATGAGATATTACTAATAGGTGAAAAGTTTGAAGGTTATTTAGTACTAGATCTTTTTTTGGAAAAGTCCAAGTTCAAGTTCCTTCTTCCCACAAATTTTATAGGACCATAATTTGAGTTATGAAATGAGACTCACATAGAAAGAAATAGAGTAACTATTTTTTAAAAAAGTATCTGTGCCAATTAGACAAAATGAAGGTTCATAAAAGTTCTGACACCCTCATTTATTTTTCTTATCCATTATCTTATGTTTGTAATACCCACTAAATGACTTTTGGTAGATCCATTTTCATGATTTTACATTTTCTTTTAGAAAAAAATTGTCCATCTCAAACAGTCTATTTCATGGATACTTAGAATAGCTTTCTTTAATTGTAGAGATTATTCTTAAAAAATTATCATCCAGGGATATTTTCTGCTGTAAGATTATGCTGGCTGTGTCCCTATTTCTTCTGAATTGAAACATTCTCCCTGAGAGCAGTGAGGGAGGCTGATGAGATTTAGGCAGTTAGCAAAACTCACAAGTCTTGGAAAGTCCCTAAAACTTTTAAGATTCCCATGGTCCTCCCCAAGGTAATATAAGCAGTGATGGTTTCTAGGGACAGAGTTTCCTACAGATGAATGGCCTTGAAATTATGCAGAGGGCTCCCAGGACTCAGCTTTCATAAGTCATCACACATGGCAGGTGATACTTTGCAGTGATGAAGCTTCTATGTGAGGAGCATCTATGCTCCTGTAAATTACCATCCTCATACTCCTTTAAGCAACTCCAATAAACTCATTAGTTCACTAAGCTAAACTTGGGAAGAATAATTTCTTTGATCTGTCATTGATGCCCTTTCTGAGGTAACTAGGTGTTTATTTGAAACTTCTCAGGATAGAGCCTGTTTGTGAAGAATTATTCATACATCTGTGCTAAAGCTGAAAGTAATGTAAGTCACCATCAAGATTAATTTTCTCCTTTGTGTGGAGAAGTCATCAAATCATTGTAATTCCAATGGTGTGACTGCATTTCAATTCAAGGAATATCATTAATGTTATTTTGAGTTTATGAACAAAAGAAATTTTATTTCAAAGATATGCATGACTTAGTCATATTTAATATAATTTACACAGCTTTTGTTCTCTAATTAAAATTTTAACAAGCACTGCCTTGCCAGTGGAAACAAATCAAGAAGGAAAGGAAAGATAAAAAACAATATTGGTATTTAGCTAAAATAATAAAAAAATAATTAGAAGTAAATGATGTTTAGAGAACTTCTAAAATTAAATAAAAATAAAATAATAGTAATCATTTATATTGTGCAATTCTCTGAATTAGACTTTATTTTGCACTAACATGACAATATATAGTGGTAAATTGGAAGGGAAACAACCAGAGTTTCAGCAAAAGTACTATCCTTTGGCCAGTGTCAGTGGGAGCAAGTGGCCTCTCCCTTTCCAAATAAACCAGCATAGGCTCGATAGTATACTTCAGATCCTGTGAATATGAAATGAATTGAACAAGCATCTCCTCCCTTTAGAAATTATAATTTTAATAGTGAAATACAAATGGATGAATAAGTCAGGGGAAAGGAATGAAATAAGAAGCAGAGAAAGTACAATGCAAAAAATGACAAATATAGGAAGAGTTTTGCTTTTTCTGAAGGTAATCCTTTTTTGAAATGAGTTTGTAATTACAAACTGTGATAGTTTGTATATACTCAGCCCAGGGAGTGGCACTATTAGAATGTATGGCCCTATTGGAGTAAGTGTGTCACTGTGGGTATGGGCTTTAAGACCCTCATTCTAGCTGCCTGGAAGTCAGAATTCTGCTAGCAGCCTTCAGATGAAGATATAGAACTCTCACTGCTCCTGCATCATGCCTGCCTGAATGCTGCCATGTTACTGCCTTGGTGATAATGGACTGAACTTCGGAATCTGTAAGTCACTCCCACTTAGATGTTGTTCTTATAAGAGTTGCATTGGTCATGGTGTCTGTTCACAGTAGAACAACCCTAACTAAGGCAAAAGTTGAAACCAGGGACTGGGATATTGCTGTGACAGTTCTGATCATACTTTTGTTTGGAAGAATGTGGATTTGGGGACTTTGGATTTGGATTGCTTTAAACGGGGCTTAATGGGATATCCTAGTAGGAATACGGAAGGCTTTGTTACTGAGAGTGATCTGAATTGTGCAGACCTGACCCAATAAATTTCAGTGAAGAATTTCAATATGTGGATTAGAGACTTTTTTTGTGGTATTTTGGTGAAGAATGTAGCAACTTTTTGCCTTTGAATAGTTTGCTTGATGCTAAGGTGAAGAGATTCAAATTAATTGCATTGACAAAGGAAGTCTCAGAAACACCCATCATATACTTTGTTCTCTGGTTAAGACTCATAAAGAGCATTTTTAACAGGCATACCAAGCTGAAAAAGAAAAAAAAAATATATATAAAATATATGGTTCAAGTATTAAAGGGATATCAGGAAGTGAAATGGAGCTGAATCCTGTGTTGAAGGAGAAAACAAATTAAGGGGGTAGGATTTGGGGGCAAAATCCTACCCAGCTAATTTTAGGTCCAAGCATGATAGTGCAAGCATTTAAGGAGGCAAAGATAAACAGATCTCTGAGTTCAAGAACAGCCTAGAGGGAAGAAAATTTTAAACTCAGGATTGGTAGAGCACAGTGTTAGGAGACAGGCATGCAGATCTCTGAGTTCAAAGTCAGTCTACAGAGCAAGTTCCAGGACAGCCAAGCTTATACAGTGAAGGAGTTGGAAAACAGAAAGCTGGTTATAATGTAATATAGTATAACAAGGAGGCCATCTTCCAGCCCCCCAAAGCAGCAGAACACAGCAGGTTTGTCTATGTGGCTCCAGCTTTAAAGTTCACAATAGAAGGCTCTAACTTTTGCTAGGAGGTCCTTCCCCTGTGAAGGTATAGGACAGATTGCTACCACTAGGAAGGCCTGGGAAAAATCAAGATACAACAGAGTGGTAGAGTTTGGTATTGTTGGTAAGACTGTCCCCCTACTATGACAGTAGGAGAACAAAGTGAGATGGGTCCCCATAGTTTTGTCAGGACCTCAACCCTAGGTGATCCCAATGTCCAGAAAGAAGAAGAAGAGTTGTACTGATACAGTGTTGACTTCCATGGACTCCTTGGTTGCAGATGGTGATGGTAAGACCTAGAGAGGCTAGATCACCTCAGTTGTCCATGGCTAGGCCAAGGAGGTCAGCTAGAGGGCTATCTGAGCCTGATGGTAGCACGCTGCAAGGGGCACAGTGGCAATCAACAGTCCAATATGCCTTTTTATGGTGTCTTTGACATTGTTGATGTTGTTTATGAGGGCTCAGGCAGACCCAAGCCTAGGAACCCTCCTGACTACATCTGAACCAATTACGCTATGGAAATTGGGCTTTATGAGCTGAGGGAGCCTGGGAAGTTGCTATTGTCAGCTGAAATGCCTTAACCAACATTATTATTTTTGTTTTCAGGATTTTTCATCTCTCCTATGGTATATCTTGAAGGTTACTGCTAAGACCTCTGCTTGTGGGGCCAGGGGTCCCTTCTCTAGTTATTTAAGCTTGGCCCTAATATCAGGGAAACTGTGGGAAAATAAGTAAGTCATGAGGAGTTGTTTTCCATTGTGGGTCTAGGGATCTATAGTGGTATATTATAAGAGGACTACCTATGAATTGAGCTGTATTTTCATGGTTGTCCTGGATGACCTCTGGTAATTTTTTATAATTTATCACTTTAAGGGCACATTACCGAGATTGTCCAGGAAGTAAATTATAAATTCATCCCTAGTTACATGCCTCCCTGGGCTATTGTAGTTCTTTCCTGGTGATGCCCTGCCTTAGCCCTGACTATGTTGGTAGCATTAGTTTGGTGAATTTCATATCTATGTGCTATATCCTGGTCCCAGACTCACCTGCACTCCTGGAGAGAAATGTTGTTCGTGAGAATCACGTAAAAGCCATAGAAGGTGAAGTTGTAAGGTTGGTGTAAGGTTGGATATATATATATATATATATATATATATATATATATATATATATATATATATATTTATATATATATATATATGTATGTATATATTTGATTGTTATATTGGAACTCTCTAATGAAGGTAAAGGGATTAGCAAGATAAGATCCCAACTTCTGCTCTGGCAAACCCAGCTTCTACACTCACCTGAGCTTTGGATACAGGGTATTTACAGTGAGGTGCAGGCTTAGCATTCTGATATGTTCTATGTGATTCCCGAGTACTACACTTAGAGAACCATAGCTGTGGTTTCATAAATGGTTTGTCCTCTTATGTGCCATCTGTGTGTCTGCAAACACAGCTTGCCTCACTTCATTGGCAAAAATCTGTGTTCTCTTTATTCTCCTCCTCAGTCTAAATCTCTATAAAAGTTTGCTGCATTAACATTCCCTATTATCATCAGATCCTATCAGAATAAATATTTCCAGCACACCACCAAAGTCCTTGCTGTACAGTATTTATTTAAATAAATTCATGTTATACCCAGGGGAAAAAAAGATCCCAACATCTTTTAAGTGAGAGAGATCACTTAATGAGAAAGGGACACATAGCCTGACCACAACGGTCCACTCTAGCAACCAGCAATAGGAGATCTGGGTCTAAGCCAGGTAGTGTAGGGGAAGGCAGAGGGAATCCTATTTCAAAGCAGGAGCAAGTAAGAAAAGAACTGAATGCTGCTAGTGGGCTAAAATCTGTGCCAGAAAGGGATGATTATGGTGGCCTGTCACTGGAGAGCAAAAGGGAAGACTGTAGGGGTTGGAGAAAGAGAAGGAGCAAAGGGTAGAGGTCAGTAAAGGAGAGACTCATTAGCTGGATCAGAAGTAGTTTGGGCTTCATAGGCAGGAGTCAGGTGGGGAAGCAGTAAGAGCAGAGATGGAACTTGTAGTAGAGATGAAAGAAAGTTGGAATATTGGGAATGGGAAATCTCTTTTCATTTCTCTGACTACTTGCAGTAGTTGTAAAAGTCCCAAATAATATTGGAAACTAGTATGCATTAGGTGGTCAATTGGATTGGTTATATAAGGTACACTGAGGACAAATTTGATTGCAAAAGCAAATGAGTTAGATGTTTTTCTCATCCATTGCCATCTAGCAAGGCTGAGTGGTTTCTAAGAAGCATTCCCAAGAGGAAATTAAAAGGTATGGATGACAACACAGTTCCCATGCAGGGAGGAAAAAAGGTTGTAACAGCCTACAGTTCAGGGTGTCCTCAAGACTCACAAAGGAGCAAACAAGGGCCAAACTATTTAAGGGGCAGTCAGCTCATGCAATGGATGTCAGGGCTAACTGCCCGAGAAGATTAATACTTGGTACCAGGGTTTTCACAACACCTGAAGGCTTGCCAAAAGATGAGTGAGAAAGTGAGGTGAGAATAAGGTCTCATTGACAGGAAAGGGATAGGAATGGATACCACAGTCATAAAAGCCATACAGTTACAAAGCTGTGGGATTACTGCAGCTTCAAGCAGGAGGTGGAAAAGACATTGGGGGTGGGGGCAGCAAAGGATTACACTAGCCCTGACAGGTCTAAGGAAGCAGCAGAATGAGTTCTCAATGGTGAGGGATAAGATTGGTGAAAAGGGACAGATGTAGCCTTAAGGATCAGGGCTGGAGTTACCCATGCCTCCAACAGTACCAGAGGGGTAATTCCTCAAACTCAGAAGCATTTACACAAACCAAAGAAGAAACTTACTGAATTACTACTGGTAGATTGGATGCTGAGCTGTGGGTGAGCCTGAAGATGAGTCTCTTGCAGGTAGACGAGAGATGAGGATAGAGTCCCAATGTATCCTTGCTCCTGAGAGGAAGCACAGGCATCTGGAAAGCCTTCCTGAGTCATGGCATCAGATATAAGGGTTTTTCAGATACAATGGCTTCTTGACAATTGGAATCTAAGATACCAATTTAATACCACAGAATCACACTGTGCAAAAACCATTACACAAGGAATTAATTGGAGAGAAATCCAGAATAGTGACTCCCTATAACTGAGAACATAGCAGTGGGATGGATGGGGGTGGGGGGAGAACAGGCTTTTATAGGGTCTTTGGAGCATGCTCTGTGGACTAGTGGGAAAGTACAGAGAGAATGGAAGTATTAGTTGACAGTTTATGCTTAAATATTGCTTGTTTAGTAATGCTGAGTCACAGAAGCAGGGATTTCTAGGTCTAGGAGCTCTGGGTCAAGACAGAGACAAGATGTTTCTCCACTGGACCTTTTACCTTACACTCTTTTCTGAGTTACAATGATATACAAATTCTTGAATATATCTACTTGAGTTTCATTTCTTTTCTGGCCTCTCATGTATATAGAAACATAAATAAAATTAGGTGCTTTTTCTACTGGAAATCTGTGTTTTGTTAGACTAATACACAGACTCTCTGCAAGCCAAGGACAAAATTTTTCTTCTTAGTGTTTTCTTTACAGAAAGTTAAATTTCCTCCTCAAAGTTAAAATAACAAAAAGAATGGTTTCTTGAAGCCTGGTCACAGTTTATATATATATTCTTCCAAGAGTTTTGTTCCTGTGATTCAGCACAAAAATGAACTTACTAATCATTTAACAGAAGAATTACTTCAGAAAATATTAGTTTTATGACACGTGGTCTCTCAAGTCCCATGAAAAATATGTTATTTACAAAATTGTGTAACAAAATATTTCCATTACCATTTTATTAGCTAAATGAAACTGAGAGATGAAAATTTTGCTTTGTATGTCTCATTTTCTCCAAAGTTAGAGACACATAGGCAAGATTTTTTAAAAAGTAATGCATTGATTACAGATTATCAAGTGAGAAGTTCTGTTTGGAGATTTTATCAAGGAACTGATTTTGGATTTATGAGCCAAGAACTAGTGGAATTATTATTTACCTTGAGATGGTTTTAAGTTGGTTCATTCTCATGGTACATCACAGTTTAAGATGATGGTATTGACTACGTGCTACTGAAGTGAAGAGTGCCTTTATCTCTGTGGACTGAGGAATCGGTTGGATGGAAAATAAGACCTGCACTGTTGTAGAATAAAAGGAGATGGAGATTGGGCATCGAAAGGGAACTTTACCCTCTCCACGTGAAGACAACCCACTAATACTCCACATACCCATTTATTTTCTTAGAAAGATGTTATTCTGTTTTCTTATTCTTTCCATGTATTTTCTATAAGTTTTCTTTCTATTTATTTCTTTTTATAAAATAGAATTAGTGCTTTTCTCCTTTGGTTCATCAGTAAAATCCTTTTAAAAAGAAATTTTTCTTTTGTTTTTGTCTTTAATCCAAAGATAACCATGGAAATGTGCATCTTAAGTTAATAGGTGAATAATCAGGTTAAAAACCCATGCAACCACTTAGGATCAATGTTTGCTTAAGCATTCTATGTTTAAAATGATTTGTGTGTTGAGATTAGAAAGATTGTGCTTCTCTGAGACTTAGTCCTTGACATTCTGGAATTTTAGTTTACACATTTTTTTTTAAGACTACTGTTTAGTTCTTTGAGGATGATGGTTGATAGAAAAGAATGGGGTGTGGATCTTAATGCTTGACTAAATGTGATTAAGACCAAAGTAGAAAAATCATTTTCTACAGGCTTTTTCCTACTATCAACATAGACTTAATATCAGACTTTATTTTCTATATTTTACCTACATCCAATACAATTTTATTTGTTGCTATCTAGTTCTGAGTTTTGGCAAATGTATGTGCTGATCAAGGTACAGAACAATTTCCTTAACTCACAAAGTCTGTTGTGCTATCTCTTGCTTGTAATCAACACTTTAATCATATCTATCACTGGCAATCACTGATACTTCTTGGACCCTATATATTTTTTATTTCAAAATGTCATATGCATATACTTGTGTATCATTTTTAATGTAACTTCTGTCAAGTAAACGAATCTGTACTTGGGATACACTCATTTCTTGTATTCCGGTTTTTTCTTTTTATTCTGTTTCCCTACTTACTCATTCGCCTATTGAATAATATTTGTTTCCATTATTTGCAACTGTCTCCAAACCTTCCATAAACATTTGCATATAGTCCTTATTTATCATTTTAAAATTACCTCAGGCAAATATCGGAAGGTGAGACTGCTAGGTTATTAGATTTATAGTGCTGATGTAACCAATTGTTATAAATTGGGTTGGTTGTGTAAAACATGAATTTATGGTGATACAGTTCTGGCAGTCAAAAGGCTCAGTGATTTTGGAAGAACAGTGTTTCTTCCAGAGAATCTGAGGCAAATAAGTGTTCTTACCTATTCCAGCTGTGCTGGATTGCTCCATTCCTTGGCTAGTCAATCTCTATCATCCTTCATACCAGCTTCTACAGTCACATCTCTTTCTGTGATTCTGACCTGCTTCCTTCTTATATGGACTCTTGTGATTACACTGGCTATACCAGACAATCTTACCTTACCATATTCTTATTACTTTAGAGAATTAAGACAAGAAAACTCAGATTAAATTGGATTAAGTAAAATGAAAAGCCATCAATCTATATCAATAAAACTCTAAGGCTGAGGGTTGCTTTTAGCACTTTCAAATTCAGGACTCAATACTCATAAATCAAAACTCTGTCCCTCTTTCCCTCTCTGTCTCCCTCTCCCTCTCCCTTCTTCCTACTCCCCTCCCCCCTCTCCCTTTGTCTCTCTCTCTACCCCCCTTTCTTTCACTGAACTAAAATTTCACTATTTTTGGGCTTCACAGAATTTCAAGATAGAGACTCTAATAACTGCAAATATTGTACTCCATTTTAGGCTTGAGTTCTTGAAAACTGATGTTTAACTATGACTATTTTCATCAAGGCTCTCTCTCTGTCTTTCTGGTACTGTTGGATCATGCTACATACATGGCCATTATTAATAATTAACCTAATTTGTAGACTGATATAGGTCTTATGATCCATCATTGAACTGGACAAAGGAGCTTTATCTGAGGACTGCATAAGAATGAGTGAGAGATTTACCCCTAACAGAAACAGATTCACTTCCAATTTTAGGTACTGAAGATCCATGGTCACTTGCACAGTAGACAATTGGACCATTGTATGTAATTTGAAATTTTTTCCCCTTTTCTAAGTTATTCAGAAAATATAACTTCTAGTTTTCTTCTTCCTATTAGGGGACAGGAAGCATACTTCCCCTAACACTTTGGACTTTGCCAACATTTTATCTTTTCTTACTTTTTCTCTATATCTCCCCTCTCCCTGTTGTATGCTATATGTCTGACTAACATGCTTGCTTAAATGCCCTGGCATTTTCTGCTTCTCAGTTATCCTGCTTTAGCCAGCTGGCAAGATTCACAATTTGACTGCCTGAAGATTTTTTCTTTTTTTTAATACTTGCTTTTAAATAAGCTTAAAATTTTAATCTTGTCCTCAAGATTCCCTTTGAGTCTATTCTGAAGTAGTTTTTTCAATAAGACTAACTCAAATGGGATTCCCCCCCTCCACACACACACAATTCTGGTAACATGTGTGGTATTTCATACATATACACTACAAGAGTGTTTCCAAGGAAAACACAGGGGGAAAAATACACAGGTAAGCGTCATGTCTCTGTCTCGTATTGGGGTTAAAGCTGCTTGCATGGTACACAGCTTCCCCAAAAGACAAGAAGTAAACCTTAATTTCTTTTCTCTTAGGGAGAACATTTATTGAATCAAGTTTTGGTTTTCCATTGTTACCTTATAAGGATGGGTAGGTACTACTTAGTTACTCTAGAGAGGAGATTATAATAACACATGGAGATTTATTTTTAATGTTTTATTTTATCATATTAAGAAGGGAAGCAAACTAGTATATAGGAAAAATGTAAGACAAATGTAAGAATAAAAATATTTTTAGCAAAGAGGGATTTGTGAATGAAGCTAAAGTGGCTGGATTTTTTTTCCAGAATAGGAAACAAATCAAGGAAGCCTAAGCTAATTGAAAAGATATAAAGAAGCTATTTAACGTATAATGAAAGATGAAGCTGAAAGATGATATATATGACCTTAAAATTTCTAAGGACAAAGTTCAATGAACTGAGGTCACATCTCTACTTAAATCTTGAAGTTATTTGTCTGCTCTTGGTAACTAGTACAAGGAGTTCCTTAAAGAAAAAAGCATATATGTCCAACCTAAGTTTATTTTAATGCATTAGTTTTTGGTCAATGTTTATTTAAATATTGCACAGTCATTAAAAGTACCAGAAAGGTGTAACTGACATTCTGGGTGTTCATTAGCCATACTTGGTTATACTAATATGTTCAGAGATATTAGAAGAGACTATATTTCCCCTTTTTATTAAAATCAAATATATCTTTG
>NW_022196900.1:32079335-32147999 GCF_008632895.1 Mastomys coucha | reverse complement strand
TTATTTATTATGTATACAGTGCTCTGCCTGCATGTATCCCTGCAGGCAAGAAAAGGGTACTAGATCATATTATAGATGGCTATGAGCTACGATATGGTTGCTGGAAATTGAACTCAGGACCTCTGGAAGAGCAGCCACTGCTCTTAACCTCTGAGCCATGAGTGGGGAAGGACAGGAGATATGGCCACATGGCCATGAGAATGAATGTAAACCTGCAAGTGACTGGGGAGGAAAGTGGGCAGAATCCCAAGGACATGACAGACAAAATTTGGGATAAGGAACCTGAAGAGGCTGTCTCCTGTATCCAGGCATGAAACCCAGTTGGGAGATAGGGACACCTACCCACTCACCAAACTTTTACTCAAAATGTACTCTGTCTACAAGAAATGCAGAGACAGAGGATGGAGCAAAGACCGAGGGAATGACCAACCAATAACTGGCCCAATGGAGACTCATCCTGTCTTAGTCAGGGTTTCTATTCCTGCACAAACATCATGACCAAGAAGCAAGTTGGGGAGGAAAGGGTTTATTTGCCTTACTTCCACATGGCTGTTCATCACCAGAGGAAGTCAGGACTGGAACTCAAGCAGGTCAGGAAGCAGGAGCTGAAGCAGAGGCCATGGAGAGAGATGTTCCTTGCTGGCTTGCTTCTCCTGGCTTGCTCAGCCTGCTTTCTTATAGAGCCCAAGACCTCCAGCCCAGGGATGGCACCACCCACAAGGGGCCCTACCCCCTTGATCACTAATTGAGAAAATGCCCCACAGCTGGAACCCATGGAGGCACTTCCCCAACTGAAGCCCCGTTCTGTGATAACTCCAGCCTATGTCAAGTTGACACACAAAACTAGCCAGTACACATCCCAAGGGCAAGCACCAATCTAAGACACTATGATACTCTGTTATGCTTGCTGACATAAATCTATCATGGCTGTCCTCTAGGAGGCTCCACCTAGTACCTGTCTCAGACAAATGCAGACATCTACAGCCAAACAGAGGCTGGATCTTGGGGACATTTATGGAAGAGTTGGGGGAAGGATTCTGGGCTCTGAGGGGAATAGGAACTCAACAGAAAGACCAACAGAGTCACCTAACCTAGACCCTTGTGGCTCTCAGAGACTGAACCACCAACTAAAGAGCATATATAGGCTAGACCTAGACCTTCCACACATATGCAACTTGATATTCATGTAGATCCCTAACAATGTAGCAGATATGTAGCTTGTTCTTCACGTGGGTCCTGAAAACTGGAGCAGAGGCTAGCCCCAAAGCTGTTGCCTGTCTGTGGGATATGTTCTTCCAGCTGAGCTGCCTTGTCTTGCCTCAGTGAGAGAGGATGTGCCTAGCCCTGCAAAGACTTGATTTGCCAGGGTAGGGAGATGGGCGGGGAGGAACTCCACCCTCTCAGAGAAGAAGGGAAGGGGGAATGGAGGAAGGTTTGTTGGAGTGCATGACTGGGAGAGGGGCAGAAAGTAGGATATAAAATGAATAAATAAAAATAAATAAAATTAAAAAAATTAAAAACTGAAAAAAAAATCAACCATGTCTCAGTGAACTACTGATGTCTTTCAAAATATTTTACATCTGTGGCAAGTCTGTTTCCTCTTTCTGAGAGGCCATGGATATTTCACTAGCTGGACACTTGTTAGTGTCCAGTCTACAAAAATAAGGGTCAACATGCAGGACAATGTGTTCAAGCAAGACTGTCGTGGTTTGAGTAAGAATTTCTCCCAAAGACTCATGTATTTGATTGCGTAGTTAGAAAGTGGCAGTAGTTGTGTAGGATTAGGAGGTGTGGTTTTAGTGAAGGAAGTGTATCACTAGGCACTAGGGGCGGTCTTGGAGATGTCTTCTTTTTTTCTTTCTTTCTTTTTTTGCTTTTGAAAAAAGGTTTTATTCATATATGCAAAGACAATAGATAATAGGAATATACTTTTAAGTTTAAAATTAATCTTCCATTTTGAAAGGTTCAGTACTTGTCTCTTCTTTCTCCTCTCTCTTAAATATTTGAGTCCAGCAAAAGAGCAGACAAATGTTTATTCCCTTACTTTTCTTTAAAGTCATATAGCAAAAATTACATTTATGCCTCAGAATTTAGGTTATCATTCATACTGTGCTGGAGATTTAATCACAGAGTGGTACATGTATGGATATACATTACAGAAACACTGAAAGAAGTGGACAAACTGAAAAAAGAACAAATTTCAGGTCACTTCTTAATTTTCTGGTATACTGGCTTGGTGGCATAAAAGAATTTTCACTTCAGATGTAGAATAAAATTGAGAGTCAAAGATCATTAGGGACAGTTGTAATATGAACCATTGGGTTCCATTAAGTTAGAGTAAATGGAAACTCCATGTTTGAGGGAAAGGGCTAATATAAGAGACCAGCAAAGTCTTTTAAAACTAAAGAGCACACTGGGCCGAGTCTCTTTCTGCTGCCTGTGAATCCAGATGTGGAACTCCCTGTTACTTCTCGAGCACCATGTCTGTATGTGTACTGCCTGTCATCACAATAATAGACTAAAACTTTGAAACTGTAAGCAAGCCCCAATTAAAGGTTTTCTTTTCCACAAGTTACTATGGTTATGGTTTCTCTTTACAGCAATAGAACAAAGGACTAAGACAACGACATTTCACATACTTTTATATATATGG
Organism: Mastomys coucha; assembly: GCF_008632895.1. Taxonomy (NCBI): domain Eukaryota; kingdom Metazoa; phylum Chordata; class Mammalia; order Rodentia; family Muridae; genus Mastomys; species Mastomys coucha. The sequence continues at coordinate 32,145,346 of NW_022196900.1, read as the reverse complement.
AACAACTAATAGAAGAAAACTAATGGAGTAAGAACAGTAGCAAGCATGCACATGTGCATGTGCACACACACTCCTGGGGGGGGAGAGAGAAAGATAGAAAGAGAGAGAGAGAGAGAGAGAGAGAGAGACAGAGAGAGAGAGAGAGAGATCAAGTGATCTTTGAGAACCTCAACTATAAAATCCTTCAATGTTAACAAAAAAAGAAAGAATAGGAATGAAAGAAGGAAGGAAAGCAAATTGAATAGCTTTAGATATATATGAGTTCTTAAGTCCAACAGAAAGATATTACCACAGATCAAAATGATTAGTATGACATATTAATAGTCCAAGGGGTCACATTCCCTAGATATTAGACTTTGAATTTAGATTCATATGAGATATGAAATAATTACTTCTCATTAATAATTTTTTTCTTGATAAGCAAATCAGTGCCCAGATGTAGAACTTCAGAGCTGGCTCAATACAATACTGTAATACCTTACCTGCAACCAAGAGAGACAAGTCCACTAGTGTTTTAAAATTGAAAAATTGAGTGTTAAATTTCTTCTTTCTTGCCATCTCTAGAAGTCTTCTGGGAATGACATCACACTATTCCACTATCAAAATTCCTGACATCAGACCCTGGGGTGTAGAAGGAACAGTAAGGCCCACTTCCAAGGTTGGTTCTTCATTAATGCCTGTAAATAGCAGAGTAGGACCAGGAAGATAGCTTCTGCATGAGGGCCAAACTGAAGCCTGACTGAGAACCTAGAGATTGGTGATGCAGACAATGACAGACAATCAGGAACTGTCACTTTGAAAACAACTTGCTTGGGACCAACAGGGTAGAGGGTATAAAGGCCATTCCATGAGAATTAATAAACAAGCTTGTTGCAGCATTCCCACCTCCTCCTGGAGTCTGAGCCATTGGTTGATTCAACACCTTCTCACCTACTGTTCCCAAAGGGGACACCAGCCAGGTCACGGGACTCAGGCAACACTGGTTCATCCCTCTTTAGTCCAAACTTTGAGGCCACATGAAACAGAAGAAGGAATCCAGTGTATGGAAGCTCCTGTGTGATATTTAGATATTTTAATGGACTGTGATCTAGACATTTGAAATAGGCTTCATTCTTGCTGCTCCTGGGTTACACCTGGAACTTCTAGTGCTAATAGCTCTTGCTCTATTCCTCTGCCACAGCTCTTTTCAGTGACTTTTCTTCTTTATATATGACACTGGTACAAATAAAACTGGGGATGCATTTTTGGATATTTTTATATTTATACTTTGTAGGGGTACCACAACTGTTGGAGAAACTCAAATTGATTGTCATGCCATTCCATAAAATGAATAGGGTTACTTTTCCAGAAGGGAGAAGGATGATGGCGAGAAGCTAATTCTGGCTATGTGGAATAGGTAATTAACCCAAAGAAAAGTAACCTGCTTTAAAATCATTGACCAGTTCCCAAGTTGGTGATCAGTGGTGAAGAAAATAAGCATATTGATCTAATATAATTTCACTGATTTTTTGTTGTTATTTTTCTTGTAAAAATAAGAAAAAGATGGCAAAGGGGAATAGTAGAGTATTGGATATTGAGAAACTAATGTATCAGTATCTGGTTTGATGAAAATTGTTGCAATTCTCATGAGCTCTCAAATTCCTCATTGGATATTTTAGTACCAGTTTTACTCTCTTTTAATAACTTATTTATTTGTCCCCTTTATATCCCAATATCAGCCTCCCCTCTCCTCATAGTTCCCTGCCTCTCACTGTTTCTTCCTCCATTCCCCACTCTCCTTTTCTTCTTTGAAGGGAGAGATTCCCTGAAAATCCCAACCCTCTTCCCTTGGGATATCAGTCACTGCAAGACTGGGTGCATCCTCTTTTACTGAGACCACACAGAGGGTCCAATTAGAGAAATGGAATCTACATGCAGGAACCAAATTCAGGGACAGACATGCTCTAGTTGTTGGTGGACCTGCAGGAAGATCAAGCTGCATATCTGCTATGTATGTCCTGGGTACCTAGGTCCAGTCTATGTTTGCTCTGTGGTTGATGGTTTACTCTCTGATAGTTCCCAAAAGTCCAGACTAGTTGTCTCTATTGGTCTTCTGTGGAGTCCCTATGCTTTTTAGGTCCCTTAATCCTTCCCTGGAATCTTCTACAAGTCTCTCTGAGCTTCATCTAATGTTTGGCTGTGGGTCTCTACATATGTTAGGGTAAGCTGTTGGGTGGAACCTCTCAGAGGACAGTTATGCTAGGCTCCTGTCTGCAAGCATAACATATATCACTAATAGTGTCAGGGATTAGTTTTTGCCCATGGGCAGGATCTCAACTTGGGACTCAGTTTTATTTTGACTTCATTATTGAAAATCATTGCTCACAGTTATAGATTTTGCTAAAATCCATGACTTAAATAACATATGATTATGAAGTAAAGATATGTTTCTCTGCACAGATGGTACCTTTAGATGTTTTATAAAGAAACATGATCAAATATTACTTTAAGATGAATGTCAGATTGCAGCTCAATACAATTCCATTAGAAAATTAGCAAGTAACATGTTTGTGTCAACTGAAAATATAGTTAAAAAATACCCTCACATATTACCCCCTCAAATCTTAAAATTAGCTTTTAAAGTCTTATATCATTTGAAAAACAAAACTACATTTTTCTCAGTATTTCCAGCAATATGATTAACCAACATGTTGAATTTCATGTTTGCCTTAATTTGAGATAATCATAGTCTTGGTTTAATTTAGAATGTTGTTATGATCTGAAATAATATATTGATAAGTTGGCTTTCACCTTGATGGTAATATATTTAACACATTTACGTAAGAGGTTAAATCCATTAAAATTCTAAGTCCATAAGTTTTACTTATCATTTCTGGCATACCATTAGTAACTATAGCAGATATATTGACAATGGACAAAGAAAATTACTTTAGCACATCTTTCATGCTTCATACAAATCTCTTGATTTAGCAGTTGTTAATGGATTTGTCATCGGAGCTCTTAATAAAAATGTCAACTGGTCCTGAATTTGTATTATCAGAGCTGCCAATCCCCACCAAACCAAAGCCTTTAAATTGAGAAGCCCCATTATCTGACATTCTGTGGTTAGACTACCACAGAGAGTGATAAAATAGCTTAATAAAGCTCAAGATTGGACAAGTACCTAGTTTGATGTTGTTTTGGCCAGCAGCTTCCCCTCTCATCACTACTGAATTTTGTATTTTCTTTTCTCACCAACACTTTCTTCTGGTTCACAGTATTCTAAATGAACAATTATTCTCTGTACTTTAGGCATCTCCTCAGTAATTAATCTTACTCATTGAATTTCTGGTTTAAGATAGAGACAAACATTTTAAAATTTCATTATTATAATGAATAGATTAGATGGGTCTGCTTCAGAGCAAGGAACTTTTAGAGATCCAGAAAAATGTAGGTCCAGTAGCCATGCTCGAACAAATTAAGTTATGAGGAGGCCCATTATAGCACTTTATTTAATTTTCAAATTCATCTAGATTTAATAAAACTCAATACCTTTGCTGTGTAATGACATTTACTTGACTAATATTCTAAACCATGTCCAATGGGTTGTATTTCTTCAAAGATACAGAAAGTGAAAGCATAGGGGGTGGTGGAGGGCGAAGTCCTTATCTGGTCCCTTTACTTCAAAAACAACTCTTCCATGTTGTTAGTTTGCTACTCTGGGGACAGTCCAAGTAAACATGGTTTTGAAGTTGGTGAATGTTTAGATGCTTTGCAATAGTCTTTGAACTTTTAAGTACTGATAGGTTTGGATCACATGACATTTAACAGGCCTACAGAGGTAGGAGTAAATCTTAGATGGCACTATTTTATTAATATTGTGTATCAGTTACATACCCCTTGCCAGAAGTCCCAAGGAGAACAATGAATCTTCAATAATGTTAGATGGTTATCTGAGTGAAAAAATAACCCAAACAATAAAATTTATTTTTCTAAGGAATGTCTTGGATGTGAGGTTGGCTGGAAGCAAATTTGCTAAATATCAGGGTGAAATGAGATGCTGAACTTTGGTTCATTCTTATTGATGGAGGAAATTCCCATGGTTTGTTTTTATAGCTAAATTAAATTTAATAGAATTATCTAATTGTCAGACTTAATTTTGTTATCTAACTCCCTTCATTTTACTGGAAAAAAGGAGATAATTGAAATCAATACATACCTTATACTTATTATGTTGTGGGCACTTTAGAAGCAACTGGGGATATTGTAATAACAAGTCTCTGAAGTTCTTCAATACAGTGCATTTTACTTTTCCTTCATGGTCATCCAGTAGTATTTGAAAAGCAAGGAATTCCATCATTTTGTTACACTTTACTATTTAATTTTAAACTTGCCTTTCCTGTTTGGTCCATCTTGGTTCCTGGAAGTTCAGGGACATAGTATTAGCCACTTTCCCTGTTATTGTAGAACATCCTGGAAAAGACAATCTAATAGATAAGTGGTTTGGTCTATATCACATTTTGATATTAAAATGCACCACAGTGTAAGAGTTGGGACTGCAGAATCTTGAGACAGCTAATGGATTCCAGAAGCCAAGCCCAAAGAAGGGTGCTACCCAGTTAGATATTATCACCTCAATTAACCAAATAAAGAAGGTCTTTCACAGGTAGGCCAGGGGCTACCCAATCTATATAACCCTGCACAGGTCTGCAGGCGGCTTGTCTCCCAGGTGGTTTGATGATCAATATTAATCATTACATTTAGTGAGCCATCAGTGAGAAAATGAACAGGTTAGGTTGTATTCATTCTACTATGTCTGGATGCTTTTCCATTTCACAGGTTAACTTTTTATAACATTCATATTTAAATTTAAAGAAATAATGCCTCACAATTTACCAAGTTTGTGTAGACTCCAACCTTTCAGTTTCTTCAGAATTACCATGGATACAAAGGAGAGTTAGCAGGACATAGGTCAACAGCAAAAGTAAAAGAATTTCCTGAGATGATGGCTTCTGAATCCTGGAAGTCTTAGAGAAAAATGGAAGAAAGGAACCAGTGCATAGAAGGTAGGGTATCTAGAAGGGACAATTCAAAGAATGGAAAGGATTCAGTACACCTTTAATATACACAGGAGTTATAGTCTACTTAGTAGACTTTCAGTCTTAGGCCCTCTTATATGAGGAAATAAAGCTGTTACTTTTCCATTTTCTGAATGTCTATCTTCTGTCTTTCCAGGCATTCAGTCTCTTCTTAATTCCAAGAAACAAGCTTGCCAATCTCCTAGATGGTCACCAGCACCATCATCCCCCATTACAGATATAGGAGCTGAAGGAGTGTGGTTTGGGAAATCATTAAATCAAACAAACTGCATGTAAAACTCTCAAATATTGTCCATATAACAATTATCCTTTGCAAGAGGAAAGGAGAAAAAGATGTAGAAAATTGTCTGAGAAACTTATTCAGACAAAACTAGAGCTGTTAACTATATACATAATAGCATGCTATAAATTAAGGTAAATTTTCTTTATTTTAGTTAAATAGCTAGGAATATTAGAGGATCTTATTCTTAACTTCCAAAATGGGAGTAAGTCTACATGTCCTGAACTGTTGAAAATTGTCAAAAAGTGGAGGAAGGCCGGGCGGTGGTGGCACACACCTTTAATCCCAGCACTTGGGAGGCAGAAGCAGGCAGATTTCTGAGTTCGAGGCCAGCCTGGTCTACAGAATGATTTCAGGACAGCCAGGGCTATACAGAGAAACCCTGTCTCGAAAAAATAAAAAAACAAAACAAAACACAAAAAAACAAAAACAAAAACAAAAACAAAAAGTGGAGGAAGCTCTCTTTTGTCTGCAAATGAGAAATAGTGGAGATCAATTTTATTATTTTCCTTATAACAGTAGAAAGGGAGAAACTCAGAAAGAAAATCATAGTTTCAAGAGCAGTGGCCACCACACTAGCTACTCTGTTTCTGTAGGAAACAGAGAAGGCAAATGCTACAAAAGTCCCAATTGGCTGACTTGGGGATTTCTACATGGGAGGGTAAGAAGTGGGGTTAGAATATAGGTGGATTTGTGAGCACTGAATATCAAGTTCAAAATACTAGTGTGTTGTACAGAATGAAGAATGCGGGTTTGCATCGTTCTCCCCTATCACAGAAGCAGTTGGCTGAGAACTGATAGTCATAAGTGCTCAAGGGTAATAGACACCCATGAAAGAACCAACCAAGATGGCTTGAACAGAGTAAAGCCATCAGTGCTAGAAATTCCAACATTATTCAACAGCCAGGAAGGAAAACTTCATGGCCCACTAGCATTAGAATAGCTTATTCAGAAGGCCTTTGTTTCAGTAATGGGAAGTGATTAATAGAAGAATAATCACTCCTTGATGTCACATTAAAAAAAATAAAGACCCCAAAAGTTGTCTAAAGAAAGAAGTTATCATGCAATATGTAAAGAAACAGATTATACCAATTGTTGAGAAGGACACACAGGAACTGGAAACCTCACCCATCCCCAATAGGCATGTAAGATGGTGGCCACTATGAAGGCCTAGCAGTTTGCTATATGGCTAAATTATTGCTGCCTCATGCTTCCTTCAGTGTGCTTCTAAGTACTTTTTAGAAGAAAGAACCCAGAGTCTGCTTACCCTTCTTTATTAAAATGATTTGTTCAAGTAAGTTAGGTAGTCACATATGCCTTTTGGAAATTGTCTGTGAGGATGTTTCCACAGAGAACTAGTTAAGGATGAAAGACAGACACTGGACATTGACAGTGACACATGATAGGCTGGAGGCTGACATAGAATAAATACCTAGGAAGAAGACGGCTTGGAATGTTGGCATTTTTCCTTTTTGTTTCCTAGGTGTCAAGCTCACTTTTGTCATAGTTTCCTGACATGATGGATGAAACTTTGAAACCATGAGCTAAAATAAATCTTTCCTCTTAGGCTAGAGAGATTGCTCAGTGGTTAAAAGCACACACTACTCTTCCTGAGGACCTGAGTTGGGTTCCTAGTATCTACATAGGATGACTTACAGCCATCTGAAACTCCTGCTCTAAGGGGTGTAATGTTATCTTCTAATCCCAGGTAATCAAACACATATACACAAATAAAAGCCAAATTAAAAAAACACTTCCAGTGGCTTTCTTTGTGGTGGTGGTGGTGGGTACCATTAGGTAATAATGACAAGAAAATTCACCAATATAATATCCTTATAAAATCTTATAGATAAATGGACAAACCATATTTTTTATAGAAGATCAAACTGAAAGGACCACAATTTTCCAAAAGGAAATGAATAAATAAATTATAGTTTAGCTATATAATGTAATACTATAGAATTTTAAAAATTGTCAGATTACTGAATGGCAATTAATCCCGGCCTTTGGCTTTGAATTAGAAGTTAAGTCATCACATCCTAATTATCAAATTTTGGACTGAAAACATCAATACTGACCTGTACTTCAGCTTGCATAGGGCATCCATAATTTTAAGAGATAATCTCATAATAAAATTTCTCCTGTGTATGTATGAATGTGTGGTTGTTGGGAAGAGGACTTCTCTCTATTTCCTCCTGTACATGAACATTAGAATGCAATTGAATTTGCTATTTGGAGATTCTATGGAAAATTTAAATGTAGAGCATTATTGGCAGAAGTATGTTCCTGGGGATGAGCTTTCAAAGTGTATAGGATCATCCTACTTCCATTTCCCTCTGTTTTATTTCCTAAGTGTAGTTGAGATGTGATTGCTCAGGTTCCTGTTCCTGTCACCATATCTTCCCCGCCATTCTATACATTTGGCCTTCTAGAGTTATAAACCAAAATAAACTTTCTAAAATTGCTTTTGGTCAACATATTTCATCAAAACAACAAAATAACTCATATAATATGAGCATTCTCTACCTATTAACTATCTATGTATCTATGTGTCTATCTATGTATCTAACTACACATCTATGTATTTATGTGGCTTCTAACTATCTATCTATCTATCCATCTATCTATCTATCTATCTATCTATCTATCTATCTATCTATCTATCTATATCAATTTATCTATATCTGTCTATTAACCAATCACCTGCCTACCTATTTATCTAGCATCATAATTTATCTATGAAAATTATAACCTATCTTCTAGTATGTTTGTCTTACCTCATATTGAATTTATTTTTCTGGTTAAGTCTGACATATACAAAAATATTATTAAAATGTTTATTCCTATTTAGTTATTAGATGACAACTATGTACTTGCATTGTACTGAGCCAGAGTATTTCTGGTGTGCATTGGGCTTTACATAATGTGTTTGTATGTATTATGAGGTTATATAAAAACTGTTATATAGAAGCTGTGATTCTTGACTTGTTAAATGGATGGCTCTAGATAAGTCACCACACACATAAATTAAGAGTGACAATTTTATTGTGATGGCTAACTGAAGTACTGCTTAGTATTGCTTAATGAAGAGAATGTCAAGAGTGTAGGTGAACATTTATAAGACTGCCACTTTGGAGTCTAAGGCAAGTGGACTACAAGTTTGAGGTAAGTTTGAGCTATATAATGATACTCTATTGAGAAAGGGACAGATGAGGGAGAAACAATAGAATGGAGAGGTTTCTAACAATTTAGAAATTTCTAAATTATCAGACATAGTCTTAGAACTTCATCTTTGCAAATTCCCCCTTCTCAAACTTGTCTTATATGTAGTTACCCAACTTTCCTATGTCAATGATTCACATAGAGATCATTTCACTTTTGCAATCTGTCCTACTCATCTAAAAATGTTTACAGACAGTTTGGCAGTTCCTCCGGAAATTGGATATAGTTCTACCAGAGGGCCCAGCTATACCACTCCTAGGCATATACCCAAAAGATGCTCCAACATGTAATAAGGACACATGCTCCACCATGTTCATAGCAGCCTTATTTATAATAGCCAGAAACTGGAAACAACCCAGATGTCCCTCAATAGAATAGTGGATATAGAAATTGTGGTACATCTACACAATGGAGTACTACTCAGCTCTTAAAAACAATGAATTTATGAAATTCTTAGGGAAATGGGTGGATCTGGAGAATATCATCTTGAGTGAGGTAACCCAGTCACAAAAGAACACACATGATATGCACTCTTTGAAAAGTGGTTATTAGCCCAGAAGTTTGGAATACAGGAAGAACAACCCAAAAACCACAAGAAACTCAAGAAGAAGGAAGACCAAAAGGTACACATTTCATTCCTTCATAAAAGGGGAACCAAATACCCACAAAAGGAGTTGCAGAGATTAACTGTGGAGCAGAGGCTGAAGGACAGACAAGCCAGCCTAAATATAGCTATCTCCTGAGAGTCTCTGACAGTACCTGACTAATACAGATGTAGAGGCTCACAGCCATCCATTGAACTGAGTACAGGGTCCCCAATAAAGGAGTTAGAGAAAGGACCTATGGAGTTGAGGGGTTTTCAGCCCCTTAGGATGAACAACAATATGAACTAACTAGTACCCTCAGAGCTCCCAGGGTCTCAACCACCAACCAAGGACTGCACATGGAGGGGTCTGATTGTTCTGGCACCATGTGTATAGTAGAGGATTACAAATTTGATCATCAACAGGAGGAGAGGACCTCGGCCCTGTGAAAGTTCTGTGCCCCAGTGTAGGGGAATGCCAGGGCCAATAAGTGGGAGTGGGTGGGATGGCAGACATGGGGAGGGGGGAGGCAAGAGGGGTTTGTTCTTGTTGTTTTTGTTTGTTTGTTTGTTTGTTTTTTGGAAGGAAAACTGGGAATGGAGAAATTTACATGTAAATAAAGAAAATATCTAAAAAAAAAAAAAAAAAAAAGCATCCCGTATCAGATAATTCTAGGAGATTGTATAAATAATTGTCTGAGTGTAAACTTTAAGTACCCAAAATAAGAAAACAGAGTATCTTATTAAATTTATAATGGGAATTATTTTTGATATACTGAGCTGCATATTTAACCAACTCAGCATAGCTACTCACAATGACATCATTATCTTTGGTGGATATCAATGACCAACAGTATTAATAAGACATGAAGTTTAGAATTTGACTCCTCTATAACCCCTTTGAAAAAGAATCATCAGACAATCCTACCATGTGAAAATATTTATTTTTAAACAAACACAAAAGTGAATCCTGGCTCTCAGTGCTTTAAGAGTTTTCTCATAGCATTTTTCATGGAAGAATCAGAGGAGAGCACTTTAGTAGTAAACTCACATAACCAAGGCAGGGCAGAGGCTACCTTTTATGAGATTCAAAACCACTATGTGAGAATCCTGTGTATGGAATACTGTCCTAGGGACAAGTTTCTTCATATCTTATATACAGAAGTCGACCTTAACTTCTATTGCAATGGTAAAACATTCTGACCTAAAGCAATTGTGGGAAGAAAGTTTATTTAGTTTATACTTCTAAGTCACAGTTCATCATTGATATCAAATAACAATCAGAATAATATCTTATGGCTATTCTGACATAGGCAATATCTTCACTGAGACTCCCTTCACATGTGACTCTAGACCTTGTGAAACTTACAATTAAAACCATGTAGGACATCTGGACTTTTCCATCAAGAGAAGGAAGATATTCAGACACCTATGAATTTATCTTTTGGTTGTTTGCTTGTGGGAGATAAACACTTTTAAAATTTTCTATTTTTTATTTATTTGCATTCCAGTTGGTCTCTCCATGAACATTCCTAAACAATACTTGCAGTTGTTGAATCTATAATATTTCTAGAGCAGGAATTTTCCTAACAATCTATGCCCTCTATTTAAACTTCAAGTAGTCAATAAGGGGCCATTTACTGGCATAGTTTGATTGTGCTCTCTTCTTGCTCTGCTAGCAGCTATGGGCCTGTTCCTAGAAGAAAGAACAGCATCCATGGGCAGAGATTTTGGCTATGATGTCTGTTTTGTTTATTCCATATAACCAACTTATTAATCACCAACTCTGATTTGTAGTAAATTAAGTAAGCAAGCATTTTATATTTTTCATGTACAGTTCTCCTTTTTAAACCAAGTATTTGCCAATGCAGTTCTTGATAAAACCATTTTGTTTGGTGAGCCCTTCATTTGATAGAATTCCAATAATTAAACAGGTATTTATTGGGCTATCTTGGATATCTGGCTTATTGTTTGGAATACAAATCTCTTTCAATGTAGATTTGATTGGAACTATAGTTTCTAGTGGAGAGCATTTGCTTTTATTCTGTACAGCCATATAAAAACTATGGAACATAGGCCAGTTTGCTCACTGACTTGATGAAGCATTCAAATAATATCTGTCATAATAAAGGCAATGTGTTTGAGTTTGCAATGTCAGTGGAAGTGCACTTTTTGGACATTGTAGAGTTTGAATCTTCTACCTCTGTACTTTGCTCTAGACTCCAGAGTTCCTGAGATAGTCACACTTTCAACATACAGTAATTGGCTAAAATGCTTATTAAGAGATAATGTTTTAAAGTCTCTTTGATAACAAGTTTTAAAAGGAAAGAAATCTAAACCTTGTGTTATCATTCTGATAAACCTAATATTTTATCAGACAAAGCTTAGAGCCTGTGGAATTTTAACATATGAATGCTATTTGATGACGTGATGTCTACATTGAGCAATATTCAGAAGCCCAGGCTAGCAAGGCCCTGACACATTCCACAGTGCTTATGCCATTACCCTGGATGATGACACATATCTGGCAAATAAGAAAAGAGCTAGTGCAGAATCATGAATAAAGTTTGATGTGCTAAAGATGAAGGCAGAGAAAGTCACTTGTTGGTCAGGAAGTTATGATGTAATTTGTTCAAATGCTTTTTGGCTGTTAAGTTTCATACCTAGAATAAATGGCTGAGGTACCTATTTAACAAAAGAAAGCAGGCCTGGCCTCTAGGTTCTCCTAGCATCTTTCAGTTGTTACCTTTTACAGGGTGGGGTGTGGCTTGAATACCCCACTCTTTATACTAAACTTTCCATTGCAGGGGCTGGGCAACCCTTCTCTAACAGGCTCTTTCATGTATAATATAGATATTATCAGCCCTTTTTATACCTTTGGGATCCTGGTTGCTATACCTATTTCACCTCTCTCCTTTCTCCATTCCCCTCCCCCTCTCCCACATGGTTCAGGGTCATGGCCACTCTGGACTTTCCTAGAGTGTCTGTTTCTGGATATGCTCTCCCATGTATCTATAATAAACTGAAGTAGAAGTTTCTTGTTTCTTTTGAGACTCAGTTGTCATGTGATGTTTTTCTGCTATTGCTAAAGCAGACATGTTGGGAAATGTTTTACTGAGAACAGACACATAGCATTGTGATTTTCTGGAAGCAACCTGGAAAAGGGGCATGTCCTTGTTTGCTAGAGTAGACACTTGAGAGAACACATGATGTTTAAAAAGGGTATAAGTATAACTGAACAGATGGTAGACAGTGCTGTGTGTTATTGGTATACTTTACCATTCTTTCCTGGTTATTGTTGGGCATTGCTAACACTGGTCTTCACTGATGATGCTGTATGGCATTTGTTCACCTTGCCAATCTTTGCTGGACATTGTTTTGTTATGACTTCATAGAAATGAATACACCAAAAAACTTCTGGTGGTGTTCTGGTGACTTCTTGCCACTTCTGTGGACTTAGGCCAATTGGAAGAGCTTCTTGTTTTCTTCTGGATTGACCTGCTGAGGCTGATACATGAATGATGTTTGTGTGTGGATCAAGCTGCCTGTGCGGATTCTTTTGAACTGAAATGCTGATATCCTGACAAGACAGATTGGATTTACTCAGAAGAACTACATCTAAACAGGTCCACATCCTCCTTTGCTCTATCAACCTTTCTTTTCCACTACTTCTGGTGGATGGTGGGCTAGAAGGGAGGTTAAAGCATTTAAAAACCCTTATTAAAAGTAAGTTTTGAAAATCTAAGCCTACAAAAAGCATTCTCCTCCCCTATACCTGGGAGCAGCAGTGTATTTTCCTTTTCTTTTTATTTCTTTTTTCATTCATCTGGTTCTAAAACTGGGGAGGGATATAAGCAACCTTCATTTCCAAGGGGCTCATTCTTTTCTAGATGAATCTACCTGCCAATTCGGCCTTCTAGCTGTAATAAACTGCCAGTGCTAGCTTCTACCACCCAACATATTTGTCTTCAAATTTGAGAGTCCAGCTCCTCCACATGTTCTAAATATGTCTTTCCTCACTTATTTGGTAGGTGTCCTATGTCTCTTCTGTGTCCTTGTAGGCTATCCACAACATGGTATCTCCCTTCTATGCCCTTTTGGGGTGCCCACCATGTGGGCATCTCTCTATTATGCTTTTTGGGGGACCAAGAAGGTGGGTAATTCTACTTACTAAGGCACTCCTCTTCCTCTACCTTTTCCAAAAGCACCTACCCCCTTGCCGCTGCCCTGAGCTTTCTTCAGTCATTTTCTTCTCTACCTGATCTAACCATTTGTATTTCCCTTTCTACTGGGTATATGCCATTACAGATCTCTCTGCTTTGTCTACTTTTACTATGAAAGCAACCCCTATGTGCCAGGAAGCTTTCTTTTGACCTGCTAGGTCCCAATCATGTAGAAAGTGATACCAATTTGTGTCTTAGTACACTTCTCTCTGACAAGTCTCAGTCTGCTTGCCGACTATTTGGATTGAAATTCTTGTCATTTCACTTACCCACCACTACTGCCTTTGCAGAGGGAACTAAATAATCTCTCTTCACACCCTTATGTATTTCTCTCACTCTTTGACTGTGGGATCTTGCCGCTCAAAACCTATCTTATCCACTCCACTTGCTTTTCTACTCAAATCATGACAGAACATTAGACTTAGCAATATATTAGCCCTTACCACATAATTTTTTTAATTGTAACATAGCCTGGACACAGTCTTGAGACTGGCAATCAGTCTCAGTGGCCAAACAGTGACACATTTGACTACCAATCACAAACAGTACCTGTAGTCACTCATATCTCCAAGAACCAAGGAAGAGATTTTCTCCTTCCTTGACCTGCATGATACCTTAGAACCTGCATTCCTAACTTTGCTATTCTTGATCACACCCTCTATGAAGCACCTAACATCCCCCTAACTGAACCTCTAGAGCCTACTACGTTTATCATGTTTTACTCTAAGATACACTTCTACAGGCCTTTGCCCTAGCTATACCTGACCTTGACCAACCCTTTATCCTATATACTACTGAAAATTGGGAGAATGGCTCTAAGAATTTCAAGGCAAATGAGAGGTCCCACCTTTACCCCTGTTACCTGTCTTTCCAAAGCTAGATACAACAACTAGAGGATGCAGCCTTACTGATGTTATTGGGAGTACCCCTACTGTTCCAGAAGGCTTGTAAGCTCCCCTTTGGTAACCCTCTTGCTCATTACACCAGCTTGAGGATCTCCTAGCCTACAAGAGTCTTTCCAGTGTCTCCTTCTATGGCTCAGCTTTTTCATATTACTTTCCTAGAAAGTACTTTTCCTAGAAAATCCCAATATCTCATTTGGTTCCTGCCCTACACTTATCTCTGATACAGTCCTTCCTATGTCCATTAATCTCATCCATTATGCCCAGAGTAACTTGAAACCTTTACTTACAGAAATTCACAGCTTACTATTACCCCTCTAGCAAGTCTTGACTATAACTGGATTATAGATGGAAGTTTATCTCTCAGCTCTGCTAGCTCCCACCAAACCAAGTAGGCTATGCCTTAATCTCCTTTGACCAGGTTGTAGAATCTGCCCCTTTATCAACAAGTTCTACTTCTCAGATGGCAGAGCTCATAGACTACATTAGAGCCCTTACCTTAAAACCATCAAGATATGCACATATTCTAAATATGCTTTTTACATTTTATACCACCATGCTTCCATTTGGAAGGAGAGAGGTTTCCACCAGAGGCCTCTGATCCTAAAGCAGTTAGAAGCCTCTTATCTTCCTTAACAGGCAGTAGTTATTCACTGCTGGGGACACCAGGTTTCTACTAATGATATAGCCTTGGAGAATGATTTTGCTAACAAGATTGCTAATGAAGCAAGACAACATTCTTACTTTCCTTCCTCTATTTTCCTCCTGGCTCCACAGTGCCTAATCCCTATCTGCTCTGAGTCCCAATGACAGGAGCTCCAAGCTATGAGAGCTTTCATGGGTCCTCAGAGTTGGCTCCTTTTTCAAGAAAGGAACTGTCTCCCTGACTCACAGCAAAGTACTTCCTAAAAGCTATTCACAAATTTTCTTACATCTCAATCTCTCTACCAATTCCTTTAACCCATATTCTGCCTCAGCCTTTCTGGCTTCCTTAAGGCTATCATCTAGGAATGTTCCCCATGCACTTGAATGTCCCCACAGGGAGACTTATATGTGAATACCCCAGTCCTTAGAGAAAGTAGAAAGGGCTAATGGAAGTTAGACTCGTTTATTCAAACTGTCTTCTGAATTTCATGTTCCTTAAACTCATCTTCTATTTCTTGCTCTCACATCTGGGCAGTTCCCAAGCCCCCTTTTCCTCAGCCATTTTGGGTTAATGTATAACCATCCCTTTCTTCTAGGAAATTTACTTCCTTTGGAGCCATACCCACTCTCTGACCATCCTTACCACATCACAGGCCAAATTCTTCTGCTCCTGTCACAAGGTAACCATTCTAACCCAATTCCCAGGTCAACCACTTCAGCCCTGCACCCCCAAGGTGACCACTCCAACACTAGTCATAGTATGACAGCTTTAACCCACATCATAGAGTGACCACTCTAATACACAGTAGATGGCAAACAATCTAACTCATATAACAGTGCTACTATTCCAACCTACATCACAGTGTGACCATCCCAACCTCCATTACAGAGAGACCACTTCAATGCACACCAGAGAGTAATCACTCCAAACTACTGCGCAGGTTAACTGTACTGGTTAAAGTTATAATTTAAGTTTAAATAAATGTGCTAATGAGATCTAAAACAAATGTGTCTCTAACCAGTAACCCCCCACTTGCCTAGTAACAGATAAAGCTGTAAGCCCCACTTGCCCAAGACTAATTTCCTGGAATGATGGAGGCTGTTGTTCATGTGAGAAAATAAGCCATGTGTTTTGGCTCTTGTAAATAAGGTTGGTTGTCCCGAATGCTCACAATGTGCTTGATCAGATTTAGGTGGCAGTACATAGGCAGGAAGAATATCAGAATGTATGTTTGTCCCTAATTGGATAACAGTGGAAAAGATGTAGCATTTATAGGCTTCTGACTACCACAATGGCTCCATGCTCTGGGAATCCTGGATATGGATCTGGCTAATGTCCATTGTCCTGACCAGTATTTAGTAAAGCTTGCTTAATTTTTTTTCTCAAACATTGTGGTAGTAGTCTTATTCTTATCTTGTGATATTAGTAAAAGACTCCAACCCACACCACAGTTCAAACACTCAAACCTACCATACCATCTCACCTCATGGAACAGCCACTCTATCTCACTTCACAGGACAGTCTTCTACAACATGTCTTACAGGGTAACCACCCTAATACTTCTCACAGGGGGTCCATTCCAAGTCATCTCACAAGGCACCCACTGTTTCACAAGCACAGGCCCAGGAAACTATTTGGTTGTGAAGAACTTGAAAGAAAGGTTTGGCCATCACTCCAAGGTTTACTTTTGTGGAAAGTATGATTTAGTATTTTGACTTGTAAATACAAGTTAGGTCTTATTCCACATGGATGTTAGACAATATTGTCTTGCCAGTAGTGTAGTTATCTTGAGTTAATTCCAAGAGAGATTCAACAGTATGCCTATGAATTGCTATGTAAAATGGTCAAATTAAATGTTTCAATGATATCTCAGCCTCCTTAAACAATGGCATGGCTTTGGGCAAAAATTTCAGAAGTGCATGGATTATAATTTTTCCAAAGACTGAAACTTTGTCTCAAACATTTTATAAAATCTACAATTGCGTGGCTAAATTGATGATAAAAAAGTTGTCTTAATTTTTTTTAAAGCATGGTAGTTGTATTTCAGACGTCATCCCTACAACAACTCTTGTAAGGTTGGCTGTGTTGTCTTATTCTACAAATGGGGAACAAGGACTCATGAGAAGTGAAGTGTTTGCCCAGGACACAGCAGTCAGGATTCAAGGTCAGATGGGGCTGGCTCCAATGCCCACAGATTTTCTCAAGGGAAGGAATCTCTTCTAATAAAGATCCTCAAGTTAGAAGTTCAGGAAGTCTACCCAGTTAGGTGGGACCAGCCTCATATCCACTCCTAGCCTTGTGCAGCTAGATGTCAGGACAGGTACAGTGGTGCCCAGATGGCTGTCTGTCCCAACAGCACTAGTAACAATGCTACAGATAGGTCTGACTGCCCAAGAGCTGGGGGTGAGGCAAAGGCTAATCTGCTCTGGAGACCTTGTGGCCCCAAGTAGGCAGTGCCACACCACTGAGCCAGGCGGTTTCTAACAGGATGCAGGCACTCAAAGTAGGACCTGGTGGGCTGGTGCTACCCAGCAGGTCAGGGTAGATGTCAGGCTGCTGACACAGTGCCAGCAGTTTCAGTATGCATAAGGTAAAGCTGTGTAGGGCACAGCCAGACTTAGGTGAGGGATTACATGCCCCTTCCCCAGTGGTTGCCTCTGCTTTCTTAGGGCCAGGCATTGGTGACTTTCTCCCTGGCTTCTTGGCCTTGGGGGCTGGCAACTTCTCAGCCAAGGCTTGGCTTTCTGGCTCATCTCTGGTCACCATGGGTTCTGATGGAGATAGAGTTCTGGCCTCATTGTCAAAGCCACCCAGGTGGCGGTGGACACAGTCATGCCATTGTAGGCCCAGCAGGTCAGGGTAGATGTCAGGCTGCTGACACAGTGCCAGCAGTTTCAATTTGCATAAGGTACAGCTGTGTAGGGCACGTTTGTGTCCACATAGCACATGCTCCTGTGACAGAGTGGTGGGCCGTAGTTCCACACGGTGGTCCTGCAGCACATGGTCCACAGAGACCGGTGGCAGCTTTGGAAAGAGAGGCTCATTCACCAAATGGATGGGCACAAAGATGGCACCAGACCATACTACATGAGGGAATGGGCACTGCTGTGTGCACACAAAGATGAGACCAGCTCGTACTACATGAGGGAATGGGCACCACTGTGTGCACATGAACTTCTGCAGCTGGGACAGCAGCTTGCCTAGTAGCCTCTGACCACCCTGGAAGTCTTGCCATGCAGCCTGGCCCCATAGCCCAGTTGTCTCAAGCCACTCCCGCATTTTTTCTGGTGGAGAATGGGCCACAGAGCCCGAGATGGCATCACAAATGGATGTGTGCAGCCCTGTAAAGTGCTGTTCTGGAGAGTCCGCTGGGGCTGCAGTGGGAACTTGAACAGAGGCTGGAGCAGGGCCTGAGGCTGAAGCAGGAGCAGGAGCTGTTGATGCAGGTAGAGCAGAGGCTGGCACCGGGGAGGCCAAGGCTCTGGCTAGTGGGCTAGGCAGGGTCAGGTTGAAGCATGCCACCACCAGCAAAGACTGAATGAGAATCTGCAGTCCCATGGACCCAGATGAGGGACTGGGTGCAGGTTGTACAGGGGAAGGTGCAGATGCAGGGACAGGAGCTGGGGTAGGGGAAGATGGGTCAATAACTTCAGGTAATGGTGCAGGACTGAATATCTTGAATTTTCAGAACATGAAGGCCACAGAGCTATGAAGTTGGTCCTTGGTGTGGCTTCTGCAGATACTTCAGGCATTTCTGTGACCATCATTTTTAGGCCAGGCAGACCTGACACTGTGTTTTCTATACCTAGTCCATCCACAGCCTCGGTGGGATTTTCATTCACCTCAGGACTACAGACCTTGACAGGGACACCCTCTGCCACCAACTTCTTCACACTCAAGTCCAGAGCCACCTCCTCATGAAGAGAGCAGTGAAACCTGGAGGCCCCATCCTGAACAGGCAGATTCCCCCTTGTAATCTTTGTCTTAGCTCTTACTGGTACCTGGAGCTGAGTCCTGCTCAGCTGTGGGCTCCAATGTCTATACATCCAGGCAGGCACTGTAGGGGGCCAGCCTAAAAAAAACGTGGTCAATCACCAGCATTGGTTTAGAGCTGGGAGGCCTAGCATCTTTCTGTGGAAGAGACTGGTGCTCCTTGGCACAGGCATGCAGTGCTGGTGAGGTGCAGGAAACTGGACTGTCTAGGATAACAGTAGGTACCCCAGGACGCTCATTGGGCCTGGGCTGTAGTTGCTCTTTCCTGCAGCTGGGCAGCCACATCTTCTCTTGAGCTTCTGGTGTTGGCTTCTCTGCAGGTCGCACAGGCTCAGAGCATGGTCGGCTGGCTGGCAAAGGCTTGCATGTTCCCTAGAAGGCACAGGGCTGTGGCAAGGCTGCATGCACATTGTTCTGGGAATGCGAGGGTAGTATTCCCCCAAAGCCCTGAGGATGCCCCATAGAGAGAGAGAGAGGTCATCCCTGGCATAAGGAAAACCCAGAGTTTAGGGACAAAATCCAGTGGGCAACTTGGGGCAAGAGGGGGCTCCAGCTTGTGCCCTGGTGAGGGTGCTGGGAGGGTGCAGAAGAATAGGAATAACTGTCTATACCAAGAGGGGCATGTAGGGGATCTGGGGTACCTGTTGCCTCAAGTAGGTGCTGCCCAGCTCCCCAACATGGTATGCAGACCCCTTGTGGGCTCCTCGAGGCGGCAGTGGGAGCAAAGAGCCATAGCTTTTCTGGGTGATGACAAGATAGAGGGCAAGACACTGTTCCCTGTGGAGATGGGGACAGTGGATAGCAGGCTGGCACTGCATCCTGGCAAGGTGGTCCTGGGGCTGTGCAACCTGGGTTCAAGGTCTGGAGGGCCCCTCAGATATTGCTTGCTTAGGATCCCCAGAATAAGGACCGGTGTACTTGGAAGCCGGGAAACCTGTGCTTTGGATAGCTTGATATTTCACCAAGACGGCCTGGCATGGGGAAAAAGTCACAAAAGTGTCCTTGTCAGGTCCTCCGGATGGTAGCCCACGAAAGAATGTCGCATCCAGGGTCTGTCCCTTGCCAGGAGCTGTAGCTAGATAACAGGGTGGGTCAGCAAAAGGCAGCAGGGACCCAGTCACCAGGGTCCAGTCAACATCCAAGGATCTGTTTGATCCCCCATCTCCGAGGCAAGTGGAGAGACTGGAACACAAAGGGCTGCAGTAGACAGGCTTGGGCATGGCCAGAGGTGGGCCTGAGTCAGCATGAGCCTGGGAACCGAAGGGCAGTAGCTCACTGGAGTCTTGTATCTTTTCAGAGCCTTCTGTGGGAGGGCGATAGAGCAGGCAGGTGATGTAGGTTGTCACCCCAGAGTGGGGATCCTGCCACGTCGGTGGGGTACAAGGATGGATATGAGGTCCAGGATGCCAACTGTTCCGTATGAGTCTGGCCTTCATATATGTTGGCATCCCGAAGAAGTAGGCTCTAATGCCAGTGAAGAAATAGACTTGCTAGCTAGGTGAGAGCAAACAGGCAAAGAGCCTGTCTTAAAAGATTTTTAAAACTACTGTACTGACATGCCTTCACCACACAAACACCTTTCTTATTCTCAATAAAAAACATAAAAATATCATTGGGAACCCAACCCACTTCAAAGGGAGGTTGTACCATACATCAAACATCCGAGGCTTTTCAAGGGGACATGGGGTGCTTTGGGCAAATAGTGCAGTGCTTGTTTTGGGGATTCTGCCCTTATTTGTTCTATGCAGATATTTGTAAGTAGGCAATCCATTTCATGCTCCAGCTCTCATCTGTAACTAATAGATTCCTGGAAATTGTTCCTGAGAAGAGGTCTGGGCATATTTCTTTTCTCTCCTGTCCTCACAAGTTGTCCTCTATCCCAGTCCTAGAAGGTGTGTCAGAACAGCAACAACAGGCAGATACCCACACATGCCACAAGAATCTGGAGAAATCTAAACAAAGAGGCAGATTGCACAGAAAGAGCTACTTCTGAAATTCTCCTTTCTTCCAACTGAAACCCGTCTGCATTTGGTTTGAGATGGACTATTGATCTGCAATAAGTGAAAGGACATTCTACTCCTCTAGCTCCGAGGGCTCACTAAATTTCCATTTCCAAAGCTGTATAATCAAGCACTTGAATAAGCTCTTAACACAGCTGTAAATTGGCAGACCACATACCTGGGCAGCAATTGGGACATACTAAGTGGGAGGAATTAATGCAGATTTGTGAAATGAATGGCAGGTCACTTTCTTCCTAATGTTTTAAAAGGAACAAGGAGTATCCTGGTGTCAAAGTAAGTGGATATTCAAATATGTGACCTCCCAGCAGCTTCAGGCTGCACTCCAGAGAGCTAACATTCTGGAATGGCACAGTAATTAGTGTCAAGAATCTTTTCAAAGCTGACCTCAATTTTAACAGAACAGGCAAAGAGCCTGAGAGCACTGAGGATATGTCTAGAAATGGACTTCTGAGGGCACACTGATGAATCTGAAGTATGGTCTGTGGAGCAGAGGAGCTGTGAAGTTCTCTGGAGCATTCTGGTGCGCTTTGGAATACGTTGCGAGGAGGGGGGACTTGAAAGTACTCAGAAATATATATACACACACATATATATATGTATATATATACATATATATATACACACACATATATACTTGGAAATATATATACATACACATATGTATATATGCATATACATATATATATACACATATATATATATGTACATATATAATACACACACACATATATATATATATTTGGAAATATATATATATATACACACACACATATATATGTATGTTATGTATTCAGTTCAGGATCACTGAGTAAAAACACAGATGGAATGCAAGTGAATTTCCTGATGTTTTTCAAGTCAATATCTCCAAGTAGGTGGATGATATTTAAATGAGTCCATTCCTTAGTATTCACAGGCACACACACACACACACACACATGACTTATTAAAAATTACAAAAATGTTTCCATTAAAAATAAACACACACCTAACTTTACCAAACCTAAAGACAATTCAGTGAACTTATATGCAGTTGGAGCAATCATTAATCCCTTCATTATAGGCTTGATTTTATAATAGGAAAATATTAACCCAAGGATAGAATATAGTTTTATGTTTACATTTTACGTTAACTTAAAAAAAATAACTTTTAGGTTTATTTTAGAATCCTCCAAATTCTTTACAGAATTCTCCATTCTTTCACTAACCTTGTCTTGATAATTTCTTACCTAGGGAAGAGAAGTAATTAATCTTTGCTTCTGATTTCTGTAGTTCTTTACTTCACACTTTCACCTTGTCTAACCTCTGACAGGAAAAGTTTGGGCACTTGATCCAGAATTTTGAAGCCAGTATACTCATCCCCAGCTATATGTGTAGGGCTATCACTAATGGTAACAGTCCCTCCCTTCTCTTAGAAATTGTCTGTCCACTGTCACAGAGAATCAGAGGATCTACATTTTCTGGATAAAGAGTGCAAATCTTGGTCTTCCTATCTTATTCTTGGAAAACTAACCACTGGTCAGGTTTATCTGAAACCACTCCTGGTGACTATGCATCTCGTTGTTTTTTGGAAAGTTTTCCTGAAGAGTACTTTCTGAATCATTACTCACCTATGGATCCCCTACTTGTTTTTTTGGGAACTGGACCATTTTGTGGTTAGTTGTTTCTTTTGAGAGTATTAACTTGAAGTTAGTGATTTGTATATATCAATGCAAACTTATAATTATTCAAGGCCTTTTTCATTCTGTGCAAATCACCTTATGAACAGCTATCATCTTTGGTTGGTATAATTTTTTTTCAGATGGTAGTAGACAACATATCTAGGTGGAGGGCTGTGACCAATTTTTAAGGGAATCAAGAGAGCCTTCTTCTCACTGCCTGTGCAACATACCAGTGGGCTTTGTTAAAACTACAAATAGCATATATGTGTACCTTATACACAAAGATCACAAAACCTTAAAATGAATAGGGGTACTAAAGAATACAACAATCTAGTTACATTTTATTTATTTAACTTGTAGTAGAGTTGAGAATCAAGTTTGATTCCCATTGTCCTCTTGGATATGCCTTTTGTAAATCACAGGGAGGTCTAGAGTTTTACTATTGTTTACTGAATGGAAACTGCCCTCATAATAGCAGCAATGAGACACAACACACATAAAATATGTGAAAATTGGGTGAACCACAGAGCAAGGACAATTTCCTAAGTTGTGGTCAGTATTAAACATTGTACATGTTATTACACAAGGGACTTAGGAGAGTGATCAGGAGATATTTCTTTTTTTTGTTTTTTTTGTTTTTTCAAGACAGGGTTTTTCTGTGTTGCCTTGGCTGTCCTGGGACTCACTCTGTAGACCAGGCTGGCCTCGAACTCAGAAATCCGCCTGCCTCTGCCTCCCAAGTGCTGGGATTAAAGGCGTGCGCCACCACAGCCCGGCTGGGAGATATTTCTAATAGGAAAGATAGTTCACCATGAAAATAAAGGCATCAGAGAATGTTTTTTATTTTTCCTCTCATATGCAGTAATGGAATCATTAGAAAAGATGAAAGCAATTTAGAGGATGAAAATGTAGAAATGGTCAACTCCCATGCTTTTACCTCCTTTCTTCTTCTGGGTTGTAAAATAGCTCTTACTTCCCAAATACTTTATGTACTAGTCCAAATATCATCCTTTGTACACATGGATATGTAGTGTTGTGGCTATTTTCTTTTATTACCACAAAGATACAGTTATAGACTTTACTCAGTCTCTAACTGGAATAAGATTATAATTTTATGCTTTAGCAACTTTCTTATAAACAGCCTCATTCTCATCCACCCACACTAGTATATACAGCACTAATATAATTTTCATATATGTATTTCATATATGTATATTATAAATAATGCAAGCTTAAAAGTTTGTTTTCAGAACTGTATTTCACTGATCTGTGCTGAGTTACTGTTCCATGTAATTCCAAAATGAGGCAAAATCTCTATATTCAGAATCACCTGACTGCAAGTTGTAGTTGTATATATGTATGTGTAGTTGTAGTTAACTATGTGATGTTGGCAAATTATTTGTAATCTTTTAACTCATTCCTCTCATTTACAGAATAGAGATAACAATATTAATTCTTTAGATGTTTTCACAATTAAATAAAACACCATATTTGTTTGCCAGCATAAGGTCCAATTGTACATGTCTAATTAACTTCAATTAGATAAAATTCTTGTGTCAGGTAGAAATATGATGTTGGTGATTTTCAATCATTGGGTCATTGTTTTTCAACTAATATAATAAGGCAATTTCTCTTTACTTAACCTAATGCATATTATGCACTAAGCTTCATGTTCATTTTCAGCAAAGGCTATTTATTGAGGAGATGTTGAATTTGGGTAGTTCTCATTACTAATAATGTTTGTTTTGTATTACTTCTGTGGAATAACTAAGACCACTGACTTGAGAAGAGAACGGATTATTTCAGAGGCTGGTTTCAGCAGAGTTCAGTCCATGGGCCTTTAGAGGCATAGTGTAATATGGAAGCAGTGCATAGCAAATCAGGCTACCCACTTCTAGACCTATAAGAAACAAAGGTTTTAGGGACATAAGATCCCCTTTAAGGGCATAACTTCAAATGATGAGCCATCTTTTCATTAGCTGTATGTATTAACTCTACTTCTTTAGCTCTACTTTTTCTGCCTCCCAATAGCTCCAGAGGAAGGAAACCAACCCTTCCTTCTACACATGGGTCTTTAAGGGACACCCAGTACTCCAACTAACTATAGTATTATTTAAGGGCTAAAATACTCAACATAAGGAATAACTCTATGGTGAATTATAATAAAGATAGTTGTAATAATAACACATGGCTGCCTAAGGTATGAACTTATCTTTGATTTAAAGGTTGAACCTTCTAAGGAAACAATAGTCGGCCTCTTTTAGAGGTATAAGAAAATAAATATTAGAATTTTAGAATGTTAGTAATAGGAGACTTGTTATATTTAGTTCAATCACTTTATATTAAAAACAAATGAGACTACTAGAAATTAGATCATTTTCCTAACACTATGCAATTTGGTCAGCTACAAGGTACTAGAAAAAATATATAGCACATTTATTACTTATAGTTGAGAAATGATGACAAATTTGGGTTTACAAATACTCATTAAATTTATTTTTATTGTTAAGCTTTAAGGAATAACATCTAAGAAAATGCTACTTGGTGACTCATGTCTTTAATTTCAGCATTTGATAGGCAAAGACAGGAGGGCCTCTCTAAGTTTGAGACCAGGCTGGTCTAGAGTTCCAGGGCAGTCAGGCCTACATGGAAAGACTATGCATATTAAAAGACCACACACACACACACACACACACACACATACACACACACACACACACACACACACACACACACACACGTTCACACACACAGAGACATACACACAATGCTGCTTGTACTATTATTAATCCCTTGTAGAATAGAGAAAAAAATAAAACATGGTAATAGCAGGGAAGGATTCAGGGCAAATGGCCAGAATTTGAAACAAAATTAACATATGCTTGTGGGCTATGTAAAACAGGGAATGATAAATGAAATACAGACTTTCAGGAAGCCATGCAAATGATGGAGCAGAGAGGGAGTAATCAAGGATGAGGAAGAGGCATGTGCAAGATACAAAACACCCAGGACAGAAGAGGCTGGAAGATTACAGAATAAATTTGTGGTCTACAAAAGCTACAGCAAATCAAAGAAAATGAAGGGAAGATTGCATGAGAGGATTGATAATAAGATGCATTTCAAGTGCATGAAAACAAGATGCCTGTACAGAAGGCAAGAGTCTCTCACAGGTGGCAGATGGAATTTATCGAAACAAGAGGTAATGTTTCTGAAACTAGATAATTAAATGACTCAGTTTTTCCTAACCATTTAGTGATGACAAGAGGGGCATTCACATCTAAGGGGACAGATGAGAAAAACAAGGCTGTTATTAAAATAACTAAAAAGGGAAGTGGATTAAACATTTGATGATTTGTTTAAGGCTGATTAGAAACATGGTGAATATAAAAAATTTGGACAAGCTTTGCAATACCCAGTCACATGATGAACATCTCATAGCTCGGTTTCATTAATTAGCTATTGAGGAGGATGGACAACATAACCCTAAGGTAGTGCTAAGATTTGGATGTATCCTGGTCACTGGCTCTCCAGCACAACTGTATTGAGATCAGGATTTTTATGAAAGCCTTAAACTTTATGTCAGATTGGAAAAAAAAAACCCTTATGGAATTGTTGCCTAGTAAAGCTGTGGGATGTGCCCACCTGGGAACAGCAGACTCTTGTCCTTCAGCTCTTTGCCACTGAATGCAAATATAAGAAAGCTTTTACCAGATGTGAGCCCCTTAAGCTCTACAACTGTGAAATTTAATTTCTTTTATTTATAAATAATCCAGTTTCGGGTATTTTGTAGCTGCAAAAATGGGTGATGACATGCAATTTTGTTTTAAGAATGGCCTTTTGACCCAAAAGTCCATGTGTTATTTACTGACTTGGGTAAAATAGAGAAGGCTTAGACATTTTATAACAAGGTGATATTCCTACGACACTGAAAAAATGCAATATTTTACTTCTAGAAGAACTGATTTACAATGGATTATAAATTTTCAAAAGAGACTCTTAGTGGAAGATAGCTAGAGAATCATTGTTATAAGGTACATTATACCCTAAAAGTTATGCATATATTAGTTTCATATGCCCACTATGATGAAAGACTATAGATCTGTCTGCTTAAATAACAGAAAGGTTTTTTTTTACTGGTTATGGAGGATGGAAATTCAAGATCAATGTGATGCTAAGGTAGATTTCCTCTGAGATCACCTTCTTGATTTGTCTTCACAAGGATTTTACTCAGCACAGTCATCTTTGATATCTATGTCCTAATATATTCATAGATAACCACTAGTTAGTTTGGATTAGTTCCATTCTATAGGACTCATGGTGTCTTATTTACATTTTTCATGCCCCATCTCCAACTATGGTCAGTAAAATTCTGAGTCAGTATGGATTAAGACTCCAATGCACACTTTGAGTGAATACCCCCTAAATTGTTGTTGCTTTTCTCATGTGAAGTATCATTTTGTAACCACATGATCAACTAATATATACTGTTTGTAACAGTATCACTAATTTAAAATTAGCTAAAGACATAGAGTTTCCTGTGAGATTCTGTATTCTAGAAGTATCAGAAGCTCTGTCCATGAAGTCTCCCTTCATGTTAGGGGATATATAAACATGGCCTGAACAAAGAATGATGCCAATAGAAATGCTAATGGAAGGGGAAATCTAAGAGGCCTTAATCCTAAACAAAGAACTATAGGTGTTTAGGACTATATAGGATATTTGCATATATATATATATATATATGTATATATATATGTATATATAATGTATGTGTGTGTGTGTACAGAGAGAGTGGGAGAGAGAGAAATAAAGAAAAAGAAAGCATGACTGAAAGAAAGAAGAGGTGGGGGATTCATACATGAGAAGATTTGAAGGGAAGAAATGGAATGGGGAAACATTGTAGTTATATTAAAATCTTAATTTTTTTCTAAATATTACAAAAGAAGTGATGTTTTATTTGACTATATTTAATATCATTTATCCAAATAGCCCCATAATGTACATGAATCAACATCAGAATGGAAACATTATAGTTGTTCAAATCTCAGAAATGTTTACTCACATGCGAAGTAATCTGTCTGAGAGATGATTCTGTCACTATTCTGTGAGGTCATCAGTAAAACAAAAAAACCGGATCATCATAAGATCTCAGAAGCAGCATAGACACAGAGTAATCTATATGAAAATTCTTACCTGTACTCAACAAATGATTTAATGCATTTTGAGGTTTATTCAGTGGTTATTGACTTGTAGGAGTTAATTTGCATTCTCTTCTTCAGACCTCCTACACCAGCTATTTCTTCATTGTAGACCAATCTGTAGGTGTATTTAAAACGAATATCTTAGACTTGTAAAAATAGATTACTTCACCAAAGAGCCAACCCCTTTTCTGTGAGTCTTTTTGTTTCTACAGCTGAACTGAAAATGTTTGCTTTGCTCTCTTCAGTAGAATATGAGAACATCTTTTCTGTGTAGTCTGTCCAGATTTGATGGTTACCATTCATTCCTTGTTGAAGAAGGTAAATGTGCTATCATTCTACTTTGTATACAAAGTTACACAAAGTACCTGTTACAGATAAGCTTTCAGCTTTCTGGTTCATCAGCTATTATGTCTGTGCATTGATGTGCAGTTTAGTGTAATGTCCGTACAGGAAACACAAAGGATAATCTCCAAATTCCTTTGATTTTTGTAATAGGAAAATGAAGAAATTTAAAATAATAAAAAAGTAGCAAATTTATTTTTGTCCTGATTTTTCTATTCTTTCTTTTGTGCTCATTAACATGAAAATTCAATTGTTATGCAATAAGGAAATTAGAACTAAGTTCAATATTTACTTTAATTTTAATAAAAATACGTAGAACTAACTTCCAAGTTCACCAGAGACATCAGGAACTGGAGCTGAAATGTGTTCTTTGGTCAGGTCTCAGCTGTGCTCTGTGGTCCTGCTTCCATAACAACACCCTCAGTCACTGGAAGGTAGACCTAGAAACCATGAAACATATGGAAAGCTCTTATTGCAGCTTATTTCTACATGGATTCCTAAAGATATTTTAGTGATAAAGAATAATTTAACTTAACAGCAGCTTCTACTTTGTGCCTTACCTTTCATCCCACAGAGGGCATGAGTACTCTACTTCTGATTGCCTAGTGCTTTGAGGATTTATCAATAAATTCATATTCCCCCTGAAAGGCTGGCCTTAACACTGCTTATGTTGCACAAAGGAGGGCTGAATTCCTGAAAATGTTTTCTTTATATGCAAAGCCTACTGTTTCCATAGGACATGTATTTTGTATAAACGGAAAAGATGTGAAAATGTGACAAATGGTAAAGCTAACATTATATATATGTATATATGTATATATATATACACATATGTATATATAAGTATATATACACATACATATGTATGTATATATAAATATATATGTATATATATATACATATATGTAGAGAGAGAGCAAGAGAGAGAGAGAGAGAGAGAGAGAGAGAGAGAGAGAGCGCAGGAAAGACAGAGGTAGGGAGAGGTATTAGTTAGGATTCTCTAGATTAACAGAACTCATAGAATGAATCTCCCTATATAGAAAAGGAGGATTGGTTAGGATAACTTACAGGCTGTGGTCCAGGTCATCCAACATTGGAATGGATAATACAATGGCTATGAAGGGAAAGTCCAAGAATCCAGCGGTTGTTCAGTCTTTGAGGCTAGATATCTCTACTAGTCTTCAGTATATTAAAATCTCAAAGAACTAGTCTCTAATGC
Organism: Mastomys coucha; assembly: GCF_008632895.1. NCBI lineage: Eukaryota > Metazoa > Chordata > Mammalia > Rodentia > Muridae > Mastomys > Mastomys coucha. Next base: position 32,115,978 of record NW_022196900.1, on the reverse strand, counting down.
TAGTGAAAAAATAGACTTGATATCAAGGCAAGAGCAAGCAAAAAACAAAAACCTCTTTTATTCTGTGTCATTATATAGTCTTACAGAAGAAGGGGTGTCCTAGTGTAGAAGTGTTTTGATCTGTTCTGTTCTGTTTTGTTTTGTTTTGTCTAAAGACATGGATTAAGGCAAGTCTTCCTGCCCCAAATCTGCATTAATTGTCTGTCCTCCTACCTTTTATATCCAGTAGATCTTCCTACTTCAAATTAAGAAAATATTCTTCATAGATGTGCCCTCCATTTTGAGGTTTTAGTTAATTTCAGATATAGTCAAGTTAATGACCAAGAATAGCCAATAAAGGAATAAACTTTTACAATTACTGATCATATTGGTTGTCTTTGTTGCAGATGTCTATGGACTGAATATTATACATTTAAATTTTATATTGTTGTAAAATACATAGATAAATTTTATCAGCATAACTTTTTATGAAAAAACAGTTCAAAGTTATTAATTTGTATACTCAACCATCAGCATAATCTATCTCCACAACATTTTTTTATTATGCAGGAGTATTGAATATCTTTCCATTATTCCTTCCCCAAGCAATGGGTTCTTCTATCCTGCTTAGTATTATTTTCTTTCATTTTCTCCTTATACAGTATGTATCTTTCTGTGATAGGCTTATTTCAGTTAGAATAGTGTCTCAAAGTTCTTCCATATTGTACCAAATAGCAGAATTTCTTTCCTGTTTGACAATTGAATAATACACCCGTTGTGCACATATGTACAGATGCATGCATGTTTATATCTACTGTTGTTTTCTTTCTATTATTTGTTGTTGTACAATGGCAGAGTGTGGCCCATTTTGATATTTGAAGTAATCCTGCAACAAGTGGACACTCAGATGTTGAGACTGCTTTCACTAATTTTCACTCTATGCTAAGAAGTAGAAATGTTGGATCTATTTTGAATAGTGGAGAAACTACTATTATTTTACCTACTCTCTGTACTGTCTGTTTGCTTAACAACAGCTTCCAAGATGTTTTAGTGTTTTCACACTATTAGTCTTGTTATGCTTATTATTTCATGGTAGCTGTTCTTATGGTGGAATTTCATTAGTGTAAGTTCTGATTTGCATTTCCTGACGACTGAATGTCAGGCATCCATCCTTTTTCCTGCATTCATGGCTACTCGGATTTCCTTAGCTATTGTTTGCCAAGTGGATTATTTACCTATTGTTCTGTCATTGAGTTTTAGATATTCTCTTTATATTCTGGGTACTCACCTCTTCATTGTATATGTAACGTACATTTATCTCCTCCAATTTGTGAACCCTATTTCATTATGTTTGTAGTGTCTTGCTGTACACATATTTTTAATTTTAACAAAGTTCAATTTTAGTATTTTTATATGACTATGTCTTCATTTGTATTTTTATATGACTATGTCTTGGACCAGTTATCTAAGAAATAACTGGTAAGTCCAATATTGTGTACATTTGAGCCCCATGCTTTCTCCCAACATTTTCATTCTTTTAACATTTATATTCATGTCTTTGACCAATTTTCAGTTGATTTTGATATATGATTTTCATAATAGTTCAGCTGTTTAATGGTGTGGATATGTAGCTATCTATTGAGAAAATAATCCTTTTCCAGTTGAATGGTCCTGGCCCCCTTCCCTGATTTATGAGGATCTGTTTCTAGGTTCTCTTATTCTATTTGGCTATCCCTTCACTCTTTATGCCAGCAACACACAGTTTTTTATTAATATAGGTTAAGAGCAAATTTTGAAATAGGGAACTAGGAGCCCTCTAATTTTGTTTTTCTTTTCCGTATTATTTGGACTACTTTTGATTCCTTGAGGAACTATATGCATTTTAGGATATATTGTTTTTCTCTCTCTGCAAAAACATTATTAAATTTTGACAGGGCTTACTTTTCCTCTGGCTTTTGATAGTATTAAGAATTTAACAGGATCAAGGCTTCTAATCAATGACTATGCAACGGCACTCCATTTACTCCTGTCTGTAATTTCTTCCAGAAAAGAACATAGTTTTCCTTTCACATTTTTTTCATCTTGTAGTTTTGTCATTTCCTAAAGCATTTTAATGCAGTTGGAATTCTTTTCTTAATTTATTTTCATACTTTTCATAAATTCACTGGTGAGAATCTTGTGATGACTTTATAAACTTGATTTGTGGTGAATTTGTTTATAAATTCTTACAATAACATTATTATTTATGAAGGTTGATCATGTTTTTCTTCCTTTTTTCAAAATTTACATATTTTTTGCTTCTTCTTGTTTAACTGTTCTGCTTGGATAAGTAGTGACAGTTCATCTTGTTCCTTATTTTTATAACTCTTCTGTTGAAGTATGGCATCAACTGTGGGTATTCATACATCATTCTCATTATGATGGGATAGTTTTTTTCCTATTGTAATTTTGTTGTGCCTTTAATCAGAAAGGATCTGGATTTCAATAAAAAGATTTTCCCCCATTTGAAGGGATCATTTTGTTAATGTTTATGTGATATGGATGTGCTTTTGTAGGCTAAATTTCCATTGATTCCAAGAGTAAGTTCTACTTGTTCCTGACATATATTGCTTTTCAGCAGTTTTTGCTTGTCTACAATGTGTATTTTTCTTGTCCTGTCTGTGTCTGACTTTAGTATCAAGGTAATGCTGAAGAATATACCACAAAATGAATCTACAAAGGATTCCTACCAGTTTTTATCTGAATGTGTGGTAGAATCCAATACAGAAGTCAAGAGGTCCAGGGCTTTTCTTTATTGCTCAATGTTGTTAAGATGTTTTTGATTTCTGATTCAATGTCTTTACCATTTAAAGTTGTTCTTCAGCTTTTGAAATTCTTCATGTTTTTTAAAATCATTATTAGTTTTATTTCTAGGAATTAATCCATTCCATCTGGGTTTTCAGTATGTTCATGAACATTGTATTTAGCATTTTCTTACAATTCTTTTATCTTCCTATATTTGGCTGCTCCTGCTACTGTTTTTTTATCTTAACATTTCAATCTTCTCCTTCACCATTAGTCATTCTAGTTATGAGTCAATCAATTTTGCTGATTAAAAAAAGGAACAAATTTTTAATTCTGTTGATTTAATTTATATTTATAATTTTATTAACATGCTATTTATAAATATTCATAGGGACCATTGTGATAGTTTTCATATGTGCATTGTATGGGCTGGTGATGTGTGTCAACTTGACACAAGCTGAAGTTATTACAGAGAAAGGAGCCTCCCTTGAGGAAATGGTTAAATGAGATCCACCTGTAAGGCATTTTCTCAACTTGTGATCAACAGGGGGAGGCCCCAGCCCATTTTGGGTGGTACCTTACTAGGCTAGTGGACCTGGATTCTCTAAGAAATCAGGATGAGCAAGCCGGAGGAAGCAACCAGTAAAGAGCACCCCTCCGTGTCCTCTGCAGCAGCTCCTGCCTCCAAGTTCCTTCCCTGTGTAAGTTCCTGTCCTTACTTCTGTTGGTAATGAACAGCAATGTGGAAGCATAAGTTGAATAAATCCTTTCCTCCCCAAGTTGCTTCTTGGTCATGATGTTTTGTGTAGTAATACAAACCCTGATTAAGACATGCATATAACATGTACTGGTTAAAGTTTAGTTTCCATTCTTGGACTGTCCTCTATTGTTTTTCTAGTCTCAATCTTTAAAAATGTTTTCTTGGGCTGGAAAGCTGTCTCAGTAGGTAAGAGCATATTTTGCAGCTACAGAATACCAGAGTGGAATTCGTGTGAAGTTCTACAATTTCTGTTCTGAATGCCAATCCTAAGGATGTAGAAGCTTATTTTAATTGTGTAGACTTCACTACTGATTAATTTTTTGGAGTATGATGTATTTACTTGATGTATTTACCTGTCTGTAGTTGAAGTTTCACTATTATTGTGTGAGGTGCAGTATGTGGTTTGAGATTTAGTAACGTTTCTTTTATGAATGTGGTTGCTGTTGCATTTGGTGCATAGATGTTCAGAATTGAGAATATCTCTTGGTAGATTTTTCCTTTGATGAATAAGAAGTGTCCTTCCACGTCTTTCTTGATAACTTCATTGAAGTCAACTTTATTAGATATTAGAATAGCAACTCCATCTTTTTTCTTGGGACCATTTGCTTCGAAGACTTATTTTCCACCCTTTTATTTACTCTCTTGTAGTGTCTGTCTTTGTCATTGAGGTGAGTTTCTTGTAGGCAGCAAATTGCTGGATATTTCTTGCATAACTGTCTATTTATTGAGGAATTGAGTCTTTTGATACTGAAAGATATTAAAGACAGATAATTTTTAGTTCCTGTTATGTTTCTAGTTTTAGGAGCTACTATGTGTACATGATTCACTCCTTTAGGTTTTGTTGTGAGATGATTAATTTCATTTTTTTTCCTTTGGTGTAGGTACTCTCCTAGTGTTGGAATTTTCCTTCTAGAATCCTCTGTAGGACTGAATTGATAGATCCAGGAAATTTGGTTTTGTCATTGAATATTTTGGTTTCTCTATTTATGACGACTGAGAATTTTACAGGGTATAGTAGCCTAGGCTGGCATTTGTGTTCTCTTAGTGTTTGCATGTCCTTGGTCCAGGCTCTTTTGGCTTTTATGGCCTCTATTGAGAAGTCTGGTGTAATTATGATAGATCTGCTTTTATATGTTACTTGGCCTTTTCCCCTTACTGGTTTTCATATTCTTTCTTTGTTCTGTGCATTTAGTATTTTATTTTGTGATAAGAGGATTTTCTTTTTGGGTCCAATATTTTTGGTGTTCTGTAGGCTTCTTGTACATCTATAGCTATCTCTTTCTTTATGTTGTGGTATTTTTCTTCTACGAGTTTATTGAAGACATTTTGTGGTCCTTTAAGTAGGGAATCTTTGTTCTCTTCTATTCTTATTTTTCTCAGGTTTGGTTTTCTCATTGTGTCCTGGATTTCCTGGATATTTTCGGTTAAGAGTTTTTTATGCTTTGTATTTTCTTTGACCATTACATCAATATCTTCTAACATTCTATCTTCTATTTCTTGTATTCTCTTGGTGATGCTTGCATCTATAGGTCCTGACTTGTTTGCTAGGTGTTCTACTTTCAGGGTTTCCTCCATTTATGATTTCTTTATTGTTTCTATTTCTATTTTTAGGTATTGGGCCACTTTGTTCAATTCCTTCACCTTTTTGACTGTGTTTTTCTCTATTTTCTTATACGACTTGTTTCCTCTTTAAGGGCTTCTACCTGTTTACCTGTGTTTTCCTGTATTTCTTTCAGTGAGTTATTTATATCCTCCTTAAAGAACTTTCTAATCTTCATTGAGATAGGCTTTTAGGTCAGCATTATGTTTTTTTAGGTAAGTTGAGGTATCCAGGTCTTGCTGTAGTGGGAGAACTGGGTTCTGCTGGTGCCAAAGTATATTGGCTTCTGTTGCTTATGGTCTGGTGCTTGCCTCTCATCATCTGGTTAACTCTGGTGTTAACTGACCTGGTTGTCTCTGTCTGGATCCTTTCTCCTGTGTCCCTGAGTTACTGCGGGTCTCCTTTGTGATCTGAGGCCATGGATATAACAAGTCTCCTTTGATACCTTCAGGCTGTGAGGTCTTCAGAGGGGCATACACACTGATAACCTGTTGCCTTAGCTGGAGTAGATCTCATGAGAGGCGTTTAGATTGTAGGGTCTTCAAAGGAGCAGACACACTGATGATCTGCCCCAGTGGAAGCTGCAGGTCAGAAGGGAGGTAGAGGTCCAGTGGAGGGGAGGGGTCCTCTGCTCACTAGGCTTCTCAGGGGTCTCAGCTGCTGAGGTTGCTTAGGCAGGTCCTTTGCCTATTGTACCAGGCACAGTAGGTCTCCTTGGATACCTTTTAGACTGGGGGGGGGGGTGTCTCTTGCCCTGGTTGTAGCAGATTTCCTGGGAGGCCCTCATACTCACTGATGATCTGCACTGGTGGAACTTGCTTTTTGTTTAGTACAATATCTTAATCTTTTCCCTATTTCTTTTTTGTTTGTTTCTTTTTGTTTTTTTGAGACAGCGTTTCTCTGTGTAGCCTTGGCTGTCCTGGAACTCACTCTGTAGACCAGGCTGGCCTCGAACTCAGAAATCTTTCTACCTCTGCCTCCCAAGTGCTGGGATTAAAGACATGCACCACCACTGCCTGGCTTCCCTATTTATTTTTATTGTATATTTTATAACTGTTTATATTATAGTTACCAAGGTGATTAAATTTCACATTTGAAAGTTATAATACTCTAATGTAAATTTATGCTAGTTTAACTTCAATAAAACATAAAATTTTTTATGTAAGAAACCTTTCCTTATTCCTTTCCATTATTGGTGCCACAAACTAACATATTCATAATTGTATACCAACATTGGTAAACTGGTAATGATTTTAATAATACATTAGTTTTCCCAAATTATATGGAAAACAAAATGTGGAACCAGAAACACTTTGGATTTATAATGTGTAAATAGAGTAATGTCTTCTGATGTCATGCAACACATTTTTAATCTTCATTTTAATACCTGTTCTATAAAATGAAAAAAGAGAAACATAGTGAAGGACAAGGATTAGACTTCATCAGTTCTTCATGTTGCTAGGCTGGCTCAAAATGGAGTCTAAGACATGTAGAAGAATGATCCATGTAAAAACTAGCCCCTTTAGGGAAATTTGAACTGAATGTGGCTCTCAGAAATAATCTGACACATATATCTGCAGAGCAGTTTGACTACAGCATACTGATACTTTAATGACCAAAAGTCCCCTCATAATGGAGCAGAGACTGAAGGAAGGACAATCCAGAGACTGCCTTACCTGGGAATCCTTCCCATACTCAATCACCAAACCCAGACACTATTGTGGATGCCAGCAAGTGCTGGCTGACGGGAGCATGATATAGCTGCCACCTGAGAGGCTCTGCCAGTGCCCAACTAATACAGAAGTAGAGGCTCACAGCCATCCATTGGACTGAGTACAGGGTCCCCAATGAAGGAGCTAGAGAAAGGACCCAAGGAGCTGAAGGGTTTGCAGCCCCTTAGGATGAACAATATGAACTAACCAGTACCCTCAGAGCTCCCAGGGACTAAACCGCCAACCAAAGAGTACACATGATGGGACTCATGGCGCCAATTGCATATGTAGCAGAGGATGGCCTTGTTGGTCATCAATGGGAGGAGAGGCCCTTGGCCCTGTGAAGGTTCTATGCCCCAGTGTTGGTGAATGCCAGGGCCAGGGCCAGGAAGTGGGAGAGGGTAAGTTCGTGGGCAGGATGAAGGAAGAGGAGGAAGGGAATAGGAATTTTTTTTTTTTTAGGGGAAACTGGGAAAGGGGATATCATTTGAAATGTAAATAAAGAAAATATCCAATAAAAGAAATTCTGCTTACACTGGTTATTTTTCCTTACTTACCCATTTGTCAGGAAACAAGCTGGCAGTTCATGCCCATAAATAAGGCTTTGCCTTTTGGTCTCAGTACAGCTCTCATAGTGTCATTCTCTCATGTACCCTCCATGCTTCTTTAGGCAGAGGGAGCGACTATCATCAGTAATGTGATGTGATAAACATCAGTCACTGCTCACCTGTTTCTCTGAAACTCAGAGATAAATATACAGATATCTACAGTCTGTAGGAGAAGGTCTACTGTGGTTTGAACTAGTATATCTGCTACAGGCTCATATGTTATAATTCTTCCCAGTTCCCAGTTGGTAGAACTGTTTGTTAAGGATTAGGAAGTACGGCCTTGTTAGAGGAGGTAGGTCACTGGCAGTGATGGTCTTTGAGGTTTCAAAAGCCTATGCCATTCCAGTTAGGGAGGGTAGGGTCATGATTGTGATCAGAATGTATTGTATACAGTTATTCCATAGTCAAGTATTAATTTCTAAAAGTATGTGTATATAATTGCTTGCCATAGGACGAAGAGTTTCAGGATAAATATCCCCTCGTGAACAAAGAACTGAAATGACAAGTAAGCTATTTAATTAATTGACTGGGTAGTTTTCCATCTAACCTGAAAGCAATTAATAGCAGAATGGTGAAACAGTTGAATTGTGCTGGAGAGACAGCTTAGTTGTTAAGAGGACTGGCTATTTTTATTGAAGACCCAGCTCCCACATGGCAGCTCATAACTACCTATGACTCCACTTTCAGGTGATTCAACAATCCTCTTCAGACCTCCACAGGCAACAGACATGTGATGCACATACATACTTGCAGCCAGAATGTTCTCACATTTTAAACAAATAAGTCTTTAAGAGTTTCAAAATAGTTACATCAGACAGATTCTATGATTTTATTGTCTAGGTGAAAAGACAGTCAGAATCATTCTGCTATCTCTCCAGAACCCTACTATTATTACACTAGTTGCCAGTGTTGAAAAATCTGAAGCTATCACAAACAAATGAATATTGCTAAACTTTGCTTAAAAATTGGAAGCTTTAATGGGCACTTGTTCCCTTTTGACAACAACTGGCAGAGCTGGGTGGTGACTCACTCTTCCACGGTATGCTCCTTTTAGTTTGTTATGAGCATAAAGTCCTAATGAGCCATCATTTCATTTAGCCATGAACATGTATGGCCCACTGCATTAAGTTTTGCTCCTTGTAAGGCTCTTTTGGGAGACCTTGAAACACTTCATTTATGATGCTCATTGGTTCTTTCCCCAGTGATAGAACAATGTGACATAGGACAGAAAGTGTCTCTATTCTGCACTGACTTGACTCATTTGTAAACCTTTGTTAGCTTGTTTACAACAAGCGGGATGAACTCCATCTTCCACAGGAGCATTCTGCTAATTGGACTTTATCTCATTACAGACCTATATAAGTTTCTTAACAATCAAGTTGTAAGAAATCTTTTATAATAAAAACATTACTCACATTTATATACTTGTATGTGTTTATTCTCACCATTATATAAGGTATAACTTCAAGTTCAGTCTATATAAATGTTTGATATATTAATAATTAATTATTGGTATATTTACTTTTTTGTTTGTTTGTTTGTTTCAAGACAGGGTTCTTTGTGTAGCCCTGGCTGTCCTGGAACTCACTCTGTAGACCAGGTTGGCCTCGAACTCAGAAATCTGCCTGGCTCTGCCTCCCAAGTGCTGGGATTAATGGCGTGCACCACCATCGCACAGCTGGCATATTTACTTTTATCTTATGGTTCTTAGAAATAAAAAGATCTCCTAAGTAGCAACAGGGTATTGGGCACTTGAAATAGTGTTTAAAAATAACTGCCACCACAAACTTTGAAACTGGAAAGCAACAGTCACTCAATAGAAGTTGGTGTGAAACATACTTTTGGGTAAACAATCTGTTTACACAATGGTGTAACCCAGGGTGATGAGTGATTTTTGAGGAGATGATTAGGGAATTCTTGTTTTGATTATTCTTGACAACCTTGTGAGAAGCAGCTGGGGATCAGCTGGTATAAATTCAAATTAGAGTGTAATAACTTTCAGATGTGAAATATAATCACCATGGTTACCAGAAAGAAAATAGTTACAGACTACAGAATAAAAGAAAATGGGAAGACAATTCAGCATTTTATTGATATAAGCAAGAAAAAGATTTTTATATAGATGATGGAGCCTATAACAGTTTTTAGTGTTTGAACTTGATTTTTCTTTAGGCAGGGACTATCATTACAAAGAATTTTTTACACGTTTAAACTTTTTCTGTCATAATTTAGCTAGTGAACTATTCAGTATAACGAGGTAGTTTTTAGTTCTCATGTATTGAGCTATGTAGTTTGTCTAAAGTATAACCATAGGCCAGTACTCAGTCAAATGTTGCGATTTTAAGTATAGGCATAATGATGGATAGATTCATTATCCATGTTAGCTACAACTATCCACACCCCAGAATGCTCTATTTGACACCCTTACAAACTTTGTACTTTGTTCTCAGGAATGTGGATTTGAAGAGACTAATGCTGCCACAATGGATCTTTTTTTAAATAACTAACCAATCAGATTTATGTATCAATAAATTCTCAATTTACAAGATGCCAATACAATAATTTTGGAATCAATTGATAACAATAAAAGCTGCCCACCTAGATTAGACAAATTATCCCAATTATTCTAACTTTATGATATCATAACTATCTGTGGCTATCTACAGCCATACTGGTTCAGGTTCTTCTTTCTGTTTGTCCTCTTCCATCTTGGCCTTCCTTTCTCGTCACAATGGATCTTTAATTTAGGTTGACCAGTTCTTGATATGAGTCTATATTAGCTATTTACTAAAAACTCGACCCTTTAATAGTTACTGCCATGTAAACTCTTTACAATATCATACATTTTTTCTATGTGATCAAATGTCCATTTTATATTATTTTCCCCTGATTGAAGTTATTTCTATGAAACTGCCATTTACATTTTTTCAGATATAATTTTCTTAAAAATACTTTTACTCAGTATTATATTGAAAATATTTTACAGTATATAAAGATACTTAGTAACAGTTTTTATTATCTTTTAGTTTCTTAAAAAGCACAATAATTGTTGGGTTCATTGTATCTAATGATAAAGCAGAGTTCTTATCACAGTCTCCTCTATATAAAGTGATACTTTCCTGAATGTCTTATGATTTACTTCTACAGTTTTGATCTTTAGAAAATTGATTGAGATATGTGTAGAATACAGTTATATCACTGGGCATGGATTATTCAGACACTGTTCATTCCTAAGATAGAAGTGTCTTCAGAGTGTATTCTTTGGCTGCTTTTATGAAAGAGATTTGAGCCCTTAGAATATTCTTCCTGATGAGGATGTCTGTGTTTGCCTGAGGCTCTGAGTTACATAATATAGCTTCATTTAGCTTTATGAACATATAATTAGTTATGCAGGAATTAGATGCCTACAAGAATGACAAGCAATAAAAGTCTAGGCACTATGGTTTGGGTGAGTTTCTTAGGGATGGAAACAAAAATTATGTGTAATTGATGAGCTTAGTTTCTTCGATGGATACTGAATCATCTGTGATATGCTTCATTCCACTCCTAGAAAAATAATACCCTCACATGCTAAGGAACTGTCTCACGGAATGCTAGGGAAGAACAAAGCAAAGGGAATCAAGACAAAAAAATCATGTATTTAATCTGAAATTGTTAAAATAAAACCAAAAGATAGTGTTGAGACAAATACCATCACTATACCTTGAACTTAGTTTCAGGGATCTTACCAATAGAAAAATGTTCTCTTAGATTATATCATTATTTCCAGGCCAATTCTGTTGTCTCTTGTCTAAAATAGAGTTTCTTCCAAAAAATGTTTAGTCTATTTTTATAAATTTGCTATTCCTCATTAAAAGTGAGTTCAACGTGTCTCATAAGCTTTTCTTATCAGATACATTCCCAAATTCCTTCTATGTCTTGTGGAACAATGCTCAGTTGAGCATCATAGTGTTACCTCTATGTGGTATTTACCTGACTCAAATGAAGATGCTTGTCATATGAGCAAATTATTTGGCTCTTTATGCCATGATTAGAAATGTTGTCATCACACACACATGCCAGTTAGGTCATACATGCCATAATCCCTGTCACAGCATTCTTTGTCTTATTACAGGGTCATTCTCAAAGAATTAGGATCTAACATGTAACAGCCACTATTTTGTTCTCATCATAAGTAAATTGTCTCATTCTGTTGTGGTTAATAATTTTTCACCTACAAAAAAGTGCCATGGTATTTCATTGTACATTTTAATGTGATTGGTAAGCAGCTACTATCCATTCTAATTGAAATTCCTTTCTGACCATTTTGTCACTGAGCAATAATGTATATATAATGCTGTCTTCTACAAGCTAGTCATGGGATGCCTTTCTGGATGATATCACTCGCAACTGTAAAAACAAGTTAAAATTGTCCAATTTCTAAAATGCATCTTACCTATTAATAGTAGATGCATTTAATCATTATATCTACAACCCTACAACCACTCACATTTATTCTTAGAATTTTGTCATTTGCCAAGGCACAGAAAGGAATCTTTAAGTGTCACTATACTATGCTAGCCAAAGAAAGGATACTTTCTCTGTTTGAAGTCTGTGCCATTTTTAGCATATAGATGACATATCTCTATCATGGAATTCCTTGGGTGGCTGAATTAACTTTTCTACTAGTTTGCAATATTTGTGGAAAGATTTTGCTTATAAATTGTTTTTAAGTGCCTATCCCAGTAGTTTCCTTTAATAAACACTGGGTAATGCTTTAAAATAAATCAATAAATGAGTGAAAAAAATGATAAGCTGCTTGTATGCCAAAATTTAATTCTGAACGTGAGACTACAGTGTCTTCACAAGGAGATATCCAGAACAACCGCACACAGGTCCAGAGACATACCAGCTGTTGATGTTTATGAATTTGTTGCTTTGTAGTTATCTACCAACACACCCAAAGGACATCATTGATTCCAGGACTTGGACTTTAAATGGCTGGCTAGAGTCTTGTTCCCAGAGAGCTAGCAGAAATTAAAACTATGTTCTCTGCCTTGGTTAAATCTCACTATCTTAGAAATAACTGTTTTTGTTTTGTTTCCTTGTTTTGTTTTGTTGAGGATGTGAAGCAAGCTTAGGAGGTTATATATACAAAGGGACCAAACCAGAGCTGGAGTTTCTATAATTGTATTCTAGTTTATTATTTCAGCTCTCTTTTCATCTATAAAACAGATTTCAGAGTCTATATAAAATCAAATTAAGAGTCACTTTTGAATCTGGTACAATGGAAATGGAACCAATTATTAAGAGTGATCTCAGTGGAAAAGTAAATGCAATTCAGTCTGAAGTTTCCTTTGCCTTATTTCATTGTCACAAACATTTGAACTTGTATTTAGACATTAGTATTTACATAAAGGACAGCATGTTCTTCATACTGAAAAATTAGGGGGAAACTCTAAATCACAGAGTAAGAAATGTAAACTTATTTAAAGTAAAACCTGCCACTTTGATTCCCAGTATAATAAATCACTTGTGGTTTGTTTTTCAACTAGATAAGCAAGAGTGCCCCATGTTTATAATTCTGTTTCTGTTTATGGATTATCTCTTAAATGGATTTAGATAGTTTCTTTATCCTCATATCTATCTTTGTTTCCTGATTAAAGTTGGCTGAAGCTAGAAAATGTCAGAATTCATAGTTTTCCACTCTATAGCATCTTAAGCAAGCAATGGTAATATATTTTTCATATACCATGTTGCTTTTTTCCCTGTTTGTTTGTTTATGTGTTAGGTTACACATGTCTGAAGCTTATGAAGTTATTAGTTTTAGCACAGAAACTAATACTTCCAAATACATAATTACAAAGTGCCAAGAAGATTAATTTGCTTTTTCTCAGGCGTGTGAGGGTCATTGTGGTCTATGTCTTTTCAGTGTTGCTTCTAAAAAATTCCTGTTGTATTGTCTTTACCAGCCAATGCTTCTCATTTATTCTAATGACATTTCCTTCCTCTTTTTGTTTCCAAACCTCTTTCCACCTCATTTTCAAAGTTCAAGTACAATGGCAGTGTTTCTGAGATATTCTGACTATAATTAGTGGCTTTTGAATATACAATTTAAAAACTGGGCTATAGAACGATGCTGACTAGCTATATGTCAACTTGACACAAGCTAGGGTCATCTAAATGGAGGAAAAAATGAATCCATAACGTCCAGTTGCAAGAAATTTCCTTAATTAGTGAATTATGAGGATGGGCCCAGGATATTGTAGATAGTGTCATTTCTGGGCTGGTGTTTCTGGGTGCTCTAAGAAAGCAGGCTGAGCAAGTCAGAAAAAGCAAGTAATAACTGGCAGCCCCACATGGCCCATGAATTAGCTCCAGGCTCCAGTAAGGTTCATGCCCTGTTTCTGTTCCTTTCCTGACTTCCTATGATTATGAACTGTGATGTGGAAATATAAGCCAAGTAAACCTTGTCCTCTCTAAGTTGCTTTGGATAAGGTGTTTCAGCACAGCAATAGTAACTCTAAGACAGGAAATGAATAGAAAATTCTCTAGAACAAAGGAGTAATAAATATTTTTTAATTGATCAGCTTCCTTTGCCATTAGGGAAATAAAAATTAAAACTACTTTGAGATTTTATCTCATCTCATTAGAATTTCTAATAAACACACACATACATGTGTATGTGTATACGTGTGTGTGTGTGTGTGTGTGTGTGTGTGTGTGTGATTGTATGTGTGTGTATGTTTAGCGACAAATACTGTTGAGGATGTGGGGAGAATATAAACTGTGAAGCCATTGTAGAAATTATTGTATAGGTATATTAAAAAAATTCTTAAAATAGAGCTGTTATAAGACTAAATTACACCACTTATTGTTGTAGCATTTTCTCTGTCCAATCACACTAGGGCAGTGACAGTCTTGTGATTGGACAGGAATAGGGAGGCAGAGTGAGAAGGTTTGGAAGGGAGGTCAGAGAGCAGGAGAAGCAGAAAAAAAAATAATCATGGAGGCAGGGAAAGAGGACGATTCAGACCCCGCATGGTATTAAACAGCCACAGGTAGCTAAGGTTTTTACAAGGTTAGAATAATTGGGTTAAAACATTGTCTTTATCATTTGGCTCTAAAATTATTATATTGGCATCTTGTAAATTGTGATCATATTGATATATAAACCTGATTGGATAATTAAGCCTTAAGAGTCATGTTTTTACTGGGTAAGAACTAGGTGCTAAATGACCGATTGTTGGGTGTGTAGAGTGTTGCATGTAAGCAAGATGATCTTGCTAGCTGGGAGAAAACAGCAGGAGCCCGCAGGGACATAGTGATATGGCTTGCGGGTACCGGCACTAGAACGTGGTCAGAAGGAGAGATTGTGGGGTGATCATTTTTAATATTTCCTGCAACTATGAGCATACACCACAAAGATATTATATTTCTCTACTGAGATATTTACAATCATATTTATTTCTAGTCTATTCATGATAGATAGGAAACATGATACACAGATGACTAGAAGATTCTTTTTGTGATGCTTAGTTTTCCTAGTTGCCAGATGCTATGCAGGCTTTTTTTTTTTTAGATGTTTTCTTTATTTACAATATCTCCTTTCCCAGGTTCCCCTGCCCCCCAAAATAAATAAATAAAATAAAAACTAGAGCAATCCCCTGTTCCCTCCCCGTCCCCCTGCTCACCATCCCACTCCCTCCTGCTTACTGGCCCTGGCATTCCCCTACACTGGGGCATAGAACCTTCACAGGGTCAAGGTCCTCTCCTCCCACTGATGACCGACTTGGCCATCCTCTGCTATACGTAAGCTTCTGGAGCCATGAGTCCCCCCAATTTGTACTCTTTGGTTGGAATTTTAGTCCCTGGGAGCTCTGAGGGTACTAGTTACCATATTGTTGCTTGTCCTAAGGGGCTGCAAACCCTTCAGCTATGCAGGCTTCTTGATCTTACTCTTGGGATGTGATAATAATGATCAAGCTGGCATGTGACTTGTGGGGAAAGTCAACCTTTCTTTGACTGAGTATAAGACATGCTCCCTAGGAAGAATTTCTTATCTGGTACTGTAACATCGAAAATATGTCAAATGTACATGACTGAGGAGATGGCAAGCCCTAGGATAGAGCCTAATATTGTTAGTTTTCTTGAAAGGCCATGCTGTCTTGTTGCCTTCTAACTTTGTATGATTATACAGATTTGTACTAATTTCAAATTTGTTCAGTGAAGATTCTTTTAATGGTTTGGTGGTTAATGCAAAGACACATAACTAGTCAAAATAATGAATATAAGTAAGTAGGAGTCCTCAAAAGTGTTTGGATTATGTACATCATATTTGTCCCATTCAAAATCCAGGAAATATTGTAGTAAGAGAGGATGTGGAGAAGATATAAGAGCAGGTGAGTGTGGGGGAAAACTATGAAATGTTAACTTCTAGACATGCCATGGTAGTCCACACATAAATGCACAGAAACTATTTCTTGCATGAAACCTGAACAAGATTAAGTTAGTCAAAATTCTACCTAGTGTGGGCTAAGGTTTCTTTAGGTTCCACCCTTAGAGAGGTGCTATTGGCAATTTATAAATTCTGATGAAAGGAAAATCATGTTCCTTTGGGCACATGGCCTCAGGTGGATTACCCAAACCACATCGATGGCCACGTACCCATGTGCATATGGGCAATAGCAATTTTCCTTAGGGAGTTATTAATGTTTCATTTAAACATATGAAATTTTCTTTATTTTTCTATTCATTTGTAGGTCCTTGTAGCTACAGTAATAACCTGACTAACAGGAGAGACCTACTGGTACAATAGTCACATGACTGGAAAAAAATCTCTTGTACATAAAATAGAAAGAAATTTTGTAAATTCTATAAAGTTTTAAAAAACTTTGAAGCATGAAGGATACTTTAATAAAAAGTAGAAATGAAATAGAGAATAAATTCTACAGTTAATTTCAAAGAAGAGGGGGAAAAAGAAAAATTAACAACTTAAGAACTTAACCGATTAAAATCACATTTCATATGAATGGTCTAAATATGTCAAGTAAAATGCTCAAAGTGTAATACAAAAAATATTCTTCTTTATGTTGACAAAATGACAACTTCTATATATAAAACTCATAGAAAAAGTAAAAAAATAAAGGAGTTAGCAATATATAACAATATACTATATCCAAAATATATGTGTATATATACACATATATATATCAGTATACTATATAAATACTAACCAAGTGAAAGTGAAAATTACTATTTGTATTATATATCATGAAAAAATAAATTACTGTGGTTAAAGAGAAACATTATCTAGAGTCCCCAAAAACATTATCAAAATGAGTGAAAGAACATCTGAAAATGAAAGGAGAAACAGATGAATACAAAATTACTGTTGCTCTTTCAACAAGCTTCAGTGATTGAATTAACAAGTAAAGCATATATAAAAGCACAAAAATCTTGAACAACATCATGTACCAACTTGTTCTTGTTGATAGTTACACAGAAATAAAAAATATGCAATGTACTTTTTGAAGTAGAAAAAATTTCATGATATAATGTATTTTAAGCTATAAAATCTTATTAAAGAAATATATTTCTATTTTATGATTTCCTTCTTACATGATAACAAAAGTACATTATAAATAAATTATAAACAAATATATAGTCACAAAATAGTTGGATATTGAACAACTCACTTCAAAACTAACAATGAATCTGAGAAAGTTTTCTAGGGAAATTAGATGTTTGAAATTATTGAAAATAAAAGCACAAAATCTAAATGTTGTATATGTAACTAAAACAATTCTTTTTTGGGGGTATGAATTTTATCAAATCTCAGTGTTCCATTATGCAACTCTCAAACATAAATAAATAAACAAATACACAAGCAAACAAACAAACTACTCTTTGGTAATTGCCAGAAGAACATGGAACAAATGATAAATCTTGGAATTTGGAAGGGTGATAAGCATGAATTATGATCCATTAGTCCCAGCATACACAGTTCCTATATACATTGTTGGATGACTATATTACTTTAGCATCGTTTTACAAGGTCTACAATGCATCTGAAAAATCATTGTACCCATTGCTTGATAGTTGACAATCACACTGTTCTTTAAAAAATTATAACTACAATTTTAAAAGGCTTTAAATACAGTCTATATATTCATTTAAAGATGCTAAAGAAAAAAACCAAGCTCAACTAACTAGAAGGAAGAAACAAAGAGCAGAAAAGTAATCAGTGAAAGATAAACAGTCTCTTGCTCATAAATCAGTGGGAGAACACTTGACCAACATGCAGAAGACCCATTATTAGTACATAAACAAATATTCATTCAAAATGGCAAATGGACAAAAGGACAAGTAAGAAAGTTAGCAATTGATTTTATGAAAACAAAGATAAACTCCTAGTTATTCATATCATGATAAAACAGCACAAACACTATCAAAGGAGAGGAAAGAGGGTCAGTCATGGCAGCATAGATGTCAAAAGGATAAAAATTTCTAAACATTTGTTTTCTTTAACTTTTTATTGATTCTTTGATTCATATCATGTGCCTCATTCTCACTCATTTCTGTGTCCCCTCACACCCACTCTATGCCCTTATAACTTACTCCCCCAAATAAAAACATACAAGCAAAAGGACAAATAAATAAAAAATTAATAAGTGTAGAAAAAGATCTTGTAGAACTATAGAGTGTCACAATGTGTTCCATAGTCCTTCACTATGGGTCTATATATCTTCACTTGCAAATGTTCGTTGCAGTGAGTGACAGGTTTGGTCCCAGGTCTCTAGCTTCTGTGACACTATCAATATTGGATCATTACTGACACTCCTCCCAGTTATCCTGTTGTTACCCTGTGTCACGGGAATCCTGCCATTTTGGGCTAGCAGTTTCATTCCATTCAGGTGCTCCAACAGTTCACAGAAAATAGAGATTTTGAGGTGGTCCAATGCACTCAAAGCCCTTATCTGGACCACTAGGGCAAGCTCTTTAGCACTGATCCTGCTAGACCACCCAATGTCATCATCGGCAGGAAGCACGGTCAGTTCTTTTGTTTTTATGCCCCTGGGGCCTTCTTCACTCACATCCATGCCCCCAGAGTCAGCTCCACTGTGCTGCCCACTCAAGGCACAAAGCCCACTTTTCCATGCTGCAGCATGAAGGGGGCTGGGCCAGTTCTCCTGATCTTGCAATCTCAAGGCTGGCTAACCCATGCATTTGCCATCTGTGCCAGCTCAATTGTGTTGCCCAGACATGTCACAAGGCTCTGGAATTCAAACCCTAAGGGCTAGCAAGGGGCAAGGCCAGCTCTCTTAAGTGCTGCTGCCAAAGAGAGGTAGAGCCAACTCTCCAAAGCACTTTACCCAGTGAGTGGTAGAGTTAGTCCTACATAGCCCCTGGATATCCATGTGGTCCCTGGCAGCCGCTAACACCAGGGATGTCTAGTGAGAAATATGAACCATAGACAGAGATCCCTACCACTGCATAGCCATGGACCTAGATATGACCTTCAGTGGCAGCATGAGTTGAGACTTCATGTGGTCAGGCTGACTACTCACAAGAGGCTACTCTTCTCCTTCCTTTAGCCTCCAGTTTAATCTCTCTTCATAGTACTCAAACATTTCCACTTCTCTTTATCTCCCATCTGTCAACCACAGACTTGTATATTGTAGAGGCTTCTGCACGAGGCTGGCAGGCCTTTAGGTGACTTCCTCTGTCAGCTCTATGGCCTGCACTTGAAGTGTATTGGCAGGCCGGTCTGTGGGTGACTTTCTCCACTGGCAATGCATGGCATTGCACTGGGCTGGTTTTATTCCAGACATCTTACATCAATAAAAAAAAGTCAACTTAAAAAGTGTGAACAAACTCTCCTAAAGACACAAGTTGCATAAGCTTGCTAAAGAAGTGGATAGTTCTGGTTCTATTACAATTTTTGAATCTGTAGCTAAATACATTCCAGAAAACAAAACCAAATAAAAGAACAGTAGACTTTTATACAGAGGGTAGAAAACTTTCCTTGGAATTTACTGGCAATTCATGATTGAATAAAGCTACCCTACTCAAGCTCATCCTGAAAATAAAAAGCAAAATTTCCATCCTAGGTTTCAAATTATAATTATCTTGATATCTAATACAAATAAGACCAACATATTTCATGTACTTACCACTAAATCATTAATAAAATGTTAGCAAATCGAATTCACTAGTTTTTAAAAGTATAATTCTCATTTCAGAAAAAAATCTTTATCATTAGAGAAAAGCAATTAATACAATTCACCATTTTTATCTGAAGAAGAAAATTCACATTATCATTTGAATAGATGTAGAGAATCATCTGGTAATATTCAATAGACAATTACCATTCAAAGTCAGCACAATGGGAGCAGTCAGGGAGTAGTGTCAGTCTAAAACAGACACTATGAAAAATAATTTATAACAGCATCTTAGGAACAAAGACTGAAACATTTTCCCTAAAATTGAAACAAGTTCCAAGTTAACATTCTACCTTATTTTATTCCTTTTAAAAAATAAATACATTTATTAATTATTTGGAATTTTCATATGCTTTATTTGATCATATTCTTTTTCTTAACCCTTCCCCATCCCAACTTCTTGTTCTAATTTTTTAAAATGTAATAAACATTGACTTCATTTGCACTCTCCATGTACTTTTGAATGTGGAGCCATCAGTGAGAGTATTGTTGACCTACCAGGGGCCATACTTTAAAGAAAGGAGGATTTCCCCTAGAAGCCATCAACTTTCCACAGTTTCTCAGAGGAGAGGGTTCATAAAACAATTACTACTCAATGATGTCATGTTGAATCCCTTGATTCTGTATAGGTCTTGTTCAGGCAGCCACAGCTACAGAGATCATTAGTCTAGTGATTCTGTCATATTCAGAAGACTCTTTCTCAGGTCTTCCTGATATCTGGCTTTTACAAAGTTTATACCCACTCCTTCATGATAGTCTATAAGACTCATGGATGAGCTCTGATATAGATGCACCATTTGTGGTCGAGAACTTGAAATTCCCTTATTCTACACATGTTGACTAGTCTGAGTTTCAGCCTTAACCACCATTTACTGCACAAAGAAGTTTCCGTGATGAATTAACTGCACTAATTTATGAATAGAGATACAAGTTTAAAGGGTCCACTGATGCTATGTTCATTTAGTAAAATAAGAGTAGTACGTTTTACTTAGTGCCTGTGAACCTACCCATGAATTCTTTGTCATATTTATAGCACAAGATATGAATTTTCTCCTGTATAGTGTGCGTTAAATCCAACTAGAAAGTTATTAGTTACCTCATAGTATTCACATGGTTATTATACTCCAAGCCATATCTTGCCATGCCAGTTATTATTGTAGTTCATAGAGTTCACATTTAGATAAGAACATTAATGACTTTTTCTCCTCAAAAACCTGCACATAAGACAGCCCATACTATGAGAGTTACCCAGAGGGAATTAGTTTCCTTGTTTTTAATAAATTGAATTCTCTATGTCCTGTGACCAATGTGTATAGTCATTGAGTCTTCAGCATTAGGTTTTTACAAGTTTCGTGAGTAACTAAGAGAAATAGCAGTAACCTGTATTGTTTAGAGCATCTTTGGTATGCTTCTGACCAAGAGCACAAGGGGAGATATTCCACATGTATAACTGGGCATTGTATTTTACAATCTATGGTTTCCAAGATGAACATAATCCCGTTTATAGTGTAAACTCTTTTGTATGAACACATACATACAGAGAGAGAGAGACAGAGACAGAGAGAGATATAGAGAGACACTCAATATTTGCAAAAGTCACATAAGAACTTATTTTATAAGCTTCATTTATATGCATAAATGTTTATGTGTATAAGTTTATATGTATATATTGCTTTACGCTACCACTTTTTCTCTTATACCTTCAAGCCCACTATTCCTTTTTCCCATTCCATAACTTTTGTGTTTCCTTTATACTCTAAACACTAATCCTATGTCAGAGTAATATTTTTCCCTATTCTATAGGTTGCCACTTTAAATCAAAGATGTAAGTCTTTGCAATATAGAAGTTTTTAATTTCATAAAGTCTCAGTTTGTTGATTGTTGCTCTTATCTCCCGACTAATAAGAAGTCTGTTTATAAAGTCCTTACCTAAGCTCCTATTATTTTTACTGTTGCTTCTAGGATTTCTATATTTTCAAGACTGAGATTGAGATGTTTGATCCATTTACAATTCATTTGTATACAGGATAAAAATGAAGAAACAGGTTTTATTTTCCTACATGTACAAATCCAGATTCTCCATACTGTTCTATAATTATGCTGTCTTTTCTCCAATATATGTTTTGGCATCTGTGATGGTTTGTATATGCTTGGCCCAGAGCATTGCACTATTAATAAGTATGGCCCTGTAGGAATAGGTGTGTCACTGTTGCCTTAGGCGTTAAGACCCTCATCCTAGCTACCCAGAAGTGAATATTCTGCTAGCAGCCTTCAGATGAAGATGTAGAACTCTTAGCTCCTCCTGAACCATGCCAGACTGGATGCTGCTATGTTCCTGCCTTGAGAACAATGGACTGAACCTCTGACCTGTAAGCTAGTCCCAATTAAATGTTGTCATTTATAAGATGATCCTTGGTCATGGTGTCTGTTCATAGTAATAAAACTCTAACTAAGATAGCATTTTTGTAAAAACAAACAACAAACAAAACAAAACAAAACAACAACAAAAAAACAGTTGGTTGTAGATGTGAATATCTATCTATCTCTATTTCTATCTCTATCTCTATCTATCTATCTATCTATCTATATATATATATGTATCATATGTATATATACCTATATATGTATATATGCCTATATATATATGTATACATATATGTAGTTGAGGTATCAGATATCTAGTTGCAGCATTGTCTCCACTATTATTTAGTAATTCCACATAGATTCTTTTATATATGTATACATTTTCAGAAGCTTGTACAGTAGAAGGTTTCCACATGATTTTTCAAGTTGTATTTAGTGGTAGTTGTACCTCTACATATTCCCTCACTGCTTTTTTCTCATGGAGACAGAGATATAAATCAGTGATACAAATGTTTCTCTAAATCTTCTCTTTTAGGGTTGTTTTGAATAACTGATTTTAATATATTTGAAGTAACACCTTCTGGTGCACTATGTCTTCCCATGGCATTTGTGGTCTTTTCTGAACAAGTCGTCCAACAGAACAAAATGGAAGACCCATGTATGAGTATATATTACTGCATCACATGATATTCAAAAAAGATATTAAAAATACATACTAGAGAAAATATACCATCTTCAAAAATGGTTCTGGGAAAATTACATGTTCAGATGCAAAAGACTGAAATTAGATATCTGTCACCTTACACAAACAAATACCAACTCCAAATAAACCAAGGCTTTATTGTGAAATCTGAAACACTGAAACTGCTAAAAGAAACCACAGGCAGTACCATATGAGATACAGGGATAGGGAATGATTTTCTGAATGAGATCCCCTTTGCTCATAAATTAGGGCCAACAGTTGACAAATGGGACTTCATAAAACCGAAAAGCTTTTGCACAGCTCAGTAACCAATCAATCAAGGAAAGAGGAAACCCAATAGTGGGGAAAAAAACCTCTCCTGGCTATACATCTGCCAGAGTATTAATATCTAGAATATATAAAGAACTCAAGAAATAGAGTCAAAAAACAAAAGAATGGCCCAATTAAAATGTGAACTATGGATCAAAATAGAATTTTGTAAGAAAGAAATAAAATTGGCTAAGAAATATCTCAAAAATCTCATACATCTTAGCAATTAGGTAAATGCAAATCATGACAACTGACATTTCATCTTACCGCAGTTGGAATAGCTAAGATCAAGGAAACGTGAAAACAAATGCTAGAGAGAATGTGAGGGAAAGGGGAACTCTTCTTTACTGTGGGTAGGATTGAAAAGTAATCCAAACCACTCTATAAATCAGTGTAGAGAAGCAACAAAACACTAAAATAAGTTTATTTTATGATCTAGTTATGGTACTTCTTGGCATATGCCTGGAAAACTCAAAATAGTATATTACATCTTACGGTTTCCATAGCTCTGAAGAGTCACCATGACCAAGGCAACTCCTATAAATGTGAACATTTAATTTGGGGATGCCTTACAATTTCATAAATTTAATCCATTATCATCATGGTGGCAATCATGGCATCATGCAGGCAGACTGGATGCTGGAGGAACCAAGAATTCTACATCTTTATCTAAAGGCAGCCAGAATAAGGCTGTCATCTGCAGGCAGCTGGGAGGAGGGTCTGGATTACACTGGCCGGACTTGAGCATATATATGAGAACTCAAAGCCCAGCCTACATAGTGACACACTTTCTCTAACAAGGCTACACCTCCTCCAATAAGGTCACTTTCCTAATAGTGCAACTTCCTATGGGCCAAGCACATTAACCACAGATAATTGTTCAGCCATATACATTGTTACTCTGCTCACAAGAACTAGAAAGTGGAGATGATCTTCAGCTGACAAATGGATAGTACAAATATGGATTTATAGATGGAACTGGAAAACATTACATCGAGCACAATCTGTCAGAGCCAGAAAGAAAAATGCTGCATGTTCTTTTCACTATTGTTTCTTAGCTTTGAACATATGGGTGTGAGTATATAACCTGGAGTGATTGCAAAAATCCAGGAATGTAAATGTGATTATGGAGTTATGGGTAGAGATTGGAGATGGAGGAAAGTACTGTATTTATTTATTATAAACCATATATATATGTGTGTGTGTGTGTGTGTGTGTGTGTGTGTGTGTGTGTATGTGTGTAACAAATCACAAATACATATGACTTATTAGAGAGTCTTACAGGCTGTGGTCTGACTAGTCCATAGTCTAACAATGGCTGCCTACCAGAGGAAAGTTGAAGAATACAGTAGTTGTTCACTCCATGAGGCTGGATTTCTTAGCTGGTCTTTAGTATATGATAGTATATTCCAAAAAAGTGAGCTCTAAAGTCAATGAATTTGTCATCAAGAGTGACAGAAAATAGACAAAGAGAAAAACTTACTTCTTTCATGTCAATTATATAGGCTACCACCATAAGATGTGGCCCAGATTAAAAGTGAATTTCCCACCTCAGAAGATCCAGATTAAGGGGGTGGTCTTCCCACTTGAAACTATTTAGTTAAGAAAAATTTCTCATAGGTATACTGAGATGCTTAGTTTTTAGTTAATTTCAGATGTAGTAGCATAATATAAGTAATATAAATATGAATATATAGACGCCAGCAGCTATGCACACCGGGTTCTGAAGGAGAGGCAGGGGTCTGGGGGAAAATAGGGGAGTTGGACTGTGAGAGAAATAACCAGACCAAGTCAAAAAGTTCGGATCAAGGTCCAATGTGTATTTCAGAATCTGAGAATATATAGGCAGGGAACCCATCCCCCAGTAAGCCAGGATCTTGTGGCCTAGTTAGCATCTTGTTGTTGGGTCTGGAAGACAGGTGAAGCAGCTCAGCAGGGCGTGGCTCCTAGCAGCAACTTCCAGTGAGGCAGAGAAGCAGCAGGACAAAAGGATTTTCTTTATCTCAGGAAACTCTACCCTAAGCAAGTGAGCTGCTTTGTGGCAAGGACAAAGTCTGGTTCAGCCTACTTGAGGCTGAGGGAAGCCACATGAATATAAATGGGAAATGGAAAAAACATGGAGTCTTTAATTTGAAAGAAGGGAGGAAGGTTAATACAGAAGAAAAAGCGAGAAGGAGGGTGGAATAATACTAAAGTGTTTGAAAAGGCTTAGGAAACGATATTATTTTTATTTACCTAAAATTATATAATATATACACATAAGCATATATATTTGTACACATATACACATGTGCATAAAAATGCATATGTATGTATATGCGTGTGCATATATGTATGCTTATGCATATGCATACATACGCACACGGGCTAAATGAAGCATTTATGCTATGTGGCATGACTATGCTACCTTCAACAAAACTCCTAGTACTAGGCAGGAAACTGCCAAATTTGAGATACTGGTCAGCGTTATTCAAGAGACTTGCCAAACAATTTATATATCTATGTGGCCTTTCTTTGCCTTCCAAGGCTGAAGGCAAGTTTCTATTTTTGAAAATACCGCATACTTTGGTTAAAGGATACACAGGACCTAAGATAGATATGATCTGAAGGCTTCTTTCTTGATGACTAGCCTTCATAAAACCTGAAGTTGCTATTCAAGCTTCAAGTAAGACGTAACCAACACTCCTACCCAGCTCTGAATCCAATGAACCACACAATAACCAATATGGCAAGATATTCTTAAAGGTACAGTAGTTGCATTCCTATCTTGGTGGTACCCAACTGTTGATTAATTGGATGTAAGGCCTGTCGAAAAGAAGAAAATCATGTCTAATTCTGGAAACCTAGCCAATGTGCTGGCATTAGTGAGGTCATGAATCTTATAAGAGAAGTGTCTACTATCACTTTTACAAAAACAGTATAATTTATAGCTGCATTCTAACTACTTATCCTTATACCCACAGATAAGGGTGGCTCTCCCCCCTCATCAAAATAGCATCCTATTGTAGCAGACAGAGTCTAACACCTAGTTAGAATGCAAAGAAAAACAAATTGTAGGAATCCTATCCCAAATGAATACATCTACAACCCCTGTACCTAAGACTCAGAGGATATCTCAGAAGAAACAAAACATTGTAAGAGCCAGAAGATCAGGAAATCTGCTGAGATAATGACACCTAGAAATGACTAGAAGGTTCACTGATGATGTCTCAACAATATGGCTGTCTAAGCCTGAAGGGACTACCTCCAGCAGAGAGGCATGGCCCCCAGTTGAGGGAGGGAGCCACCCACCCATCTCAAAAGTTTTAATCCAGAATTGTTCCTGTCTAAAGGAAATGGAGGAAAAAAACTGGAGCAGAGACTGAAGGAAACGCCATCTAGAGACACACCCCTCAACTTAGGATTCACTCCATCTGCAAACCCCAACACTATTGCTGATGCCAAAAAGTGCTTGCAGACAGGAGAGTAGTATGCCTGTCCTATGAGAGGCTGTTCCAGCACTTGACTAAGACAGATGCAGAGACTCGCAGTCAACTATTGGACTGAACCCATGGACCCCAATGGAAGAGTAAGGGGAAGGACTGAAGGAGTTGAAGGTGATTGCTACCCCATAGAAAGAACAAAAGTATCAACTAACCAGATACCACCCCCAGAGTTTCCAGGGACTAAAGGGCCAACAAAAGAGTATACATGGATGGGTCCATAGTTCCTGCCACAGAGGAGTGCTTTATCTGGAATAAATGGGAGGGGAGGTACTTTATCCTGTGGAGGTTTTTTACTCAAAGGGGGATGCTAGAGGGGTGAGACAAGAGTGGGTGGGTGGGTAGGGGAGCACCCTTTTAGGGGCAAAGGGACAGGAGAATGGGATGGGGGGTTGTAGAGGGAAGACCAGAAAGGAATACAATATTTGAAATGTAAATAAATAAAATAATCAATAAATAAAAAAACCCTGAAAACAATATGGCTGTCTAAATAAGATCTGAACAATGCTGATAAACATGCTAAGATGGGGGATGGGGAATATTACAGGCCTCATCCCTAGATAAAGAGATAAGGCAACTAATGCCTGCTCAAAGAAGAATTAGTCTTCTTCAGGGTTGAGCATCATAGTTATCCGATTCCAAGTGATTGTCCTTGAAATTGTACACATACAGACAATACTAAAAGGACTGAGCATGATGTGTTTATATATCTATGAATTTGTACATACATATACAAATAACACTTTAAAATAAGGGGCTGAGAATTTAATATGGTGTGAAGGAAGTCATAAAAGGTGTAGGAGGAAAGGAAGAAAAGAAGACACAATAAAGTAACTTTTAGTTAAAAACCCAGAATTGAAGAACCAGAAATGAACCCACATACTTATGGTCACTTGATCTTTGACAAAGGAGTTAAAACCATCCAGAGGAAAAAAGACAGCATTTTCAACAAGTGATGCTGGCTCAACTGATAGTTAGCATGTAGAAGAATATAAATTGATCCATTCTTATCTCCTTATACAAACCTCAAGTCCAAGTGGATCAAGGACTTCCATATAAAACCAGATACACTGAAGCTAATAGAAAGGAAAGTGGGGAAGAACCTCGAGCATATGGGCACAGGGGAAAATTTTCTGAACAGAACACCAATAGCTAATGCTTTAAGATCAAGAATTGACAAATAGGACCTCATAAAATTGTAAACCTTCTGTAAGGCAAAGGACACTGTCAATAGGACAAAACAGAAACCAACTGATTGGGAAAAGATCTTTACCAATCCTATATCTGATAGAGGGCTAATATCCAATATATACAAAGAACTCAAGAAGTTAGACTCCAGAGAATCAAATAACCCTATTAAAAATGGAGTACAGATAAACAAAGAATTCTCAACTGATGAATACCAAATGGCTGAGAAACACCTAAAGAAATGTTCAACATCCTTAGTCATCGGGGAAATGCAAAATAAAACAACCCTGAGATTCCACTTCACACCAGTCAGAATGGGTAAGTTAAAAAACTCAGGTGACAGCAGATGCTGGCAAGGTTGTGGAGAAAGGGACATTCCTTTATTGCTGGTGGGATTGCAAGCTGGTACAACCACTCTGGAAATCAGTTTGGTGGTTCCTCAGGAATTTGGACATAGTACTACCTGAGGACTCAGGTATACCACTCCTGGGCACAAAAGATGCTCCAACATGTAATAAGGACACACACTCCACTATGTTCATAGCAGCCTTATTCATAATAGCCAGAAGTTGGAAACCACCTAGATGCTCCTCAACAGAGAAATGGATATAGAAAATGTGGTACATTTACACAATGGAATACTATTCAGCTATTAAAGGCAATGAATTTATGAAATTCTTAGAGAAATGTATAGATCTGGAGAATATCATCCTGAGTGAGATAACCCAATCATTAAAGAACACACATGCTATGCACTCACTGATAAGTGGATAGTAGCCCAGAAGCTCAGAATACCCAAAATACAATCCACAAACCACAACAAACTCAAGAAGAAGGAAGACTAAAGTGTGGCTACTTCAATCCTTCTTAGAAGGGGGAAGAAAGCACCCATGGAAGGAGTTGCAGAGACAAGGTATGGAGCAGAAACTGAAGGAAGGACAAGGCAGAGACTGCCCCACATGGGAATCCTTCCAATATACAATCACCATACCCAGACATTATTGTGGATGCCAACAAGTGCTGGCTGACAGAAGCCTGATATAGCTGCCTCCTGAAAGGCTCTGCCAGTGTCCGACTAATGCAGTAGAGGCTCACAGCCATCCATTGAGCACAGGGTCCCAGGAGCTGAAGGGGTTGGTTAACCCCAGAAAAGAAACAACAATATGAACTAACCAGTAACCTCAGAGCTCCCAGGGACTAAACCTCCAACCAAAGAGTACACATGGTGGGACTCATGGCTCCAGTTGCATATGTAGCAGAGAATGACCTAGTTAGTCATTAATGGGAGGAGAGGCCCTTGGTACTGTGAAGGCTCTATGCCCCAGGAGAGGGGAATGCCAGGGCCAGGAATCAGAAGAGGGTGGACTGGTGAGCAGGTGGAGGAGAGAGGTAATAGGGTTTATTTTTGGAGGGGAAACTGGGAAAGGGGATATCATTTGAAATGTAAATAAAGAAAATATCAAATTAAAACAGGTAAAAATGTAAAATATAAAAAATGAAATTAAGCCTGTCATATTTTATTATACATACATATATGTGTGAATATACATATATTATATACATAGTTATGGTCATATCAAACATCTGGTGAAATATTTATTAAATTAAAATGTTAAGGGCAAATACTTTTGAATGATGTGGTATGAAATAATTCTAACCCCTTTTATGTAAAGAACTCCTAAAATTCCATAGCAATCCACTAAAAATAGTCTAAACATTTATGCAAACATGTCATATTTGGCCACTATGCACATAAATTGATATTGAATGTCATTAATAAGATGATACAAAGTAAAGTCACAGCTAGACAGTTCTAAAAACCTCCTAATATATGTACAACTAAACAACAACAAAATAAATAACAACAACAAAACTCATTTCTGCAGGCCTCCTAGGTGTCTCTACTCTGAGCAACATTTCTACAACCCTCCTAGAGCATTCTTTACCCCTGAGAGACATGTCTGTAGGCCTCCTTGAGTGCTCACAGCCCAAATAATTAGCAGTGTCAAGAGACAATAAGGGATTGTTCCTATGGATTGTTGGTGGGATGAAGATGTTAGCTGCTTTGAATTTAAATGTGCCAGGCAATGGTTCTATTAGGATTTTTACCTAAGGGAAATAAAGCCATATATCCTCTCAAAAACTCATGTGAAAATGGTCATAAACTATTTCTTTATGAGAATTCAAACTGGGAAGGGATCAAGTTTCCATCAATGGAAATACTTGACGCACAAATTTGGTGTAGCCACAATAGACATTACTCATTACTAAAAGGAATTAACTAACATGTAGCAACATGGATGGAGAACAAAAGCCTTTTTTGGGGTAGAAGCCCCACTGGGAAGGAAATTATATGTATGATTTCATATATAGATACTTTTTTGAAGCAGCTAAACTACAGTGGTATAAATCAGATGAACAGTTACTAAGGAAAATTCTAAAGGAAAGATGTATTAGAAAGAATGAGAGATGAATAGGCCAAGAGGAAGGTTTGCCTCTGGCATGTAGTTTTTCTGCCTATTTGTCAAAACTCATCTGGTTATATACTTTTAATTAGTAATTTTTGCTGCTTACAAGTTATACCTTAATAAAACTTGCAAAAAAATACTCTCCTCGCTCATTTGAGGAAGCAAATGCAGTTTACTAGAGGATTTTGTCTGCTGTTTCAGTGGCAGTGGTTTTGTTGAACTGTGCTACTCACCAAAAGCTAAGAGGAATGCACTAGTAAACAGTAGACTTACTTTAAGGATACTGCGTGCCTCTATCTGTTGAATGTACTAACAGTAAAAGTAAATACTCAAAATCTAATGAATTGTTAAGTGGCAGAATGTGATATGCAGAACTCCGTAGATGAGGAGAGCTCCTTTGGCTTAAAGTGCTTTGTTTAATATCCGTTGAATGCCACGTGTGGAAAGAATAACAGAATCCATCAGCAAAGATGTCAGACACTTTCAGGTCTTTGGCACTCTGAAAGAAAGGTCACTCTGCTGCCGAATCCAAATGGTGAATAGTAATCTTCCTTAGGTGGCAGCAGAGGTTCTATTATATCAGCTAAGTAGGTCCCACTTTGAATGATCAATAAGGTTTCCCCCATCAGATTCCTTCCCCCCTAACAGTGCTTAACAGCTCAGACTTTGCAGTCTCTCATGTGTAAGAAGTCAGTAGTGTTTGAAGCCCAGAAACAACATGGTTTCATGTGGAATGCATTCCATCTCTCTGCACTTTTCATGTGCAATGGGATACTGTGCTCAACAAGGCACAATATACTGTGGGATACTGTGCTCAACAAGGCACAACAAGGGGAACCTGGAAACTAGGGCTGTGCTCCAACACCTCTCAATTCCTTCTAGTAGCAACTTTCCAAAATCCAGTGTGAGTGGATAGCAATATTTCTTCCCAAAGTGAATATGAGATAAGTTAGAAGCCTGATTTAACAGAAGTGATGGGAACTGGGAACCATCTGACTGTTGCTCATGTGACGACTCGGGAACATCTGTAAGCCATGAGGTCATATGGTACACAGTTTGTCACTATTCACAAAGCTTAGACCCACAGACAGGGGTCCCAGAAGAGCCTGTGCTTGGTTTACTGTTTTCTTCATAATAGTCTCAAACTGGAAAAAACTTTTTAAAATTTTGTTATTTTTGTTGTTTGTTTTGAAACAGGTTCTTACTATGCAGTTGTGTCTAGCTTTAAATAAATTTTATGAACCAGACAGCCCTAGAACTCATAGAGATCTTACTACCTCTCCCTTCCAAGTGCTGGGATTAAAGGCATGAACCACCACACTGGGTACAGTCTTATATTGACATTTTTGGAGTTTTGGTTTCTTTAAAAGAAGTAGAAATATTATAAGGGTGTGTTTTCATTTTAATCCCAGGTATGGGATATGGGGCTGTTTTAGATTGTCTGCAGCAGCTGACTATGACTTACCTCATGTTTTAGCCAGGGACATGATTTAATCAGCTGTAGATAGTTCCTGTAATTGTGTGATGTTTAGAATTCTGGGGACTTTTCGGAGGGTATATAAATGCTGAGTCCCTGAGAAGTGTGGTGCATTGTGGGGGCTTTTGGTTGGTTGTTGGTGATTGCTGAATGCTGTTGGTTGAAGTTTGATAAGTAGTCATGCATGAGGAAGAAACAAAAAGAAGAAATTAGATATCCTGACAGCTACGATCAAACTTGCCCCAAGGAACTTGGCATCCCTAATAAACAGGGACATTGCTCATTTTCAGACCCCTGACTTTATTCAGGCAACTCTTTCTTTTCTCCTCTATTCTTCTTTCTCTCATATCTAATGTTAGATGAGTTGGAAGGGGGGAAGAAGATGGGTGGAGAAGGATAAAAGAAAGAAGAACCCACATAGTAATATAAGTGGTCAGCTATACAGTTCTATCTTTGAACTTCTCTTTCAGTAGTGAGGCCTCACTAGAGAATGGATTGTGTGCATAAGCAGAGATTGTATATCTGCTGTTCTTGAGGTAGTATATCTGCTGTTCCTTGTTGCCCATACCTATGGGTAACAAACACCATGGACTTATATGTACGGAATTCCAGTTGAATTCTACTTGAAGGAAGAGGTTCAGTTGGACTGAACAAGTACATGGTCAGTTTCAAGATGACACACTTTCCAATTGGACCAGAAGCTACTTCAACAGCAGAAATTAAGTAATGGCATTTGAAAGAATAATCAGAGATCATGCTGTGTTCCCCAGACTCGAGCTACTTCTTACCATTAGCTGATTACTACTGCTAAAAATGACATAGAAGAAAAAAGAAAGTCAGGATAGCAGTTATTTTTATTTTCCTTTCAGTCTCTCTATAAGTTGAGCGTGATATGTTAGTAGAAACTGTTTACATAAAAAGAAATAAAATAGTTGAATTAACTTGTTTACTGGCTCTCCTGATAAGCATGAATAGAAATGCATACAGAGTTACAAAGTGAAAATTTGAAGTGCTTGTATTTTTATTTAAAATGTGGTGTATAATGTAGAGAGCTAAAAATTCATGTGAATAATTATTGAAAGGCATTTAATAGCAAAATTCTGATGATAATGGGGAGAGGCTAATAAAGAATGGAATAAAGTACTATATTTTAATAGCTTTGCTTACACTGTTTTTGTTTGTTTGCTTGTTTGTGTGTGACAAAATACCTGACAACAAGCCATTCTAGTGAAAAAAAAATTATGCTGACTCTAGTTTTGGGGATACAGCATATCTTAGCAGCATGTTGGGCCCTGCTCCTGCTTGTAGATTCTGAAGCAGTTAGACATGGCAAAACGACAGAAAGGAATCTGAGAGCCTAGGCATGGAGCCGATAGGTATCTAATCCCACTGTGATCCATGTGTATGCTTTTAGGAATTCTCAAATTTAATGGCAAGAAAACCTGTTATGGCCTAAGAAGGCCAAAATTTCACAGACATGAGAAAACAAGGCCTGTGTCCTCTCTCATCAGCAATTAGTCCCTTTTCTATTTCTATTATCATTTCCAGTTCTATTTTTGTTTACAGCAGAAACAACTTTATAGAGGAGAGTTTTCTTGGGGCTTAGTTTCCAAGGGTTTCAGTATATCATGATAGGAAGGCATATAAAATGCACAGCAGTGGAAGTGTTTAACAAAGATCATATGATATCATGGACCTAGAGGTAGAGAATGTGACAAAAACTAGGGCTGTGCTATAGCCTTCAAAGGCCCAACACTAGTGACCAACATCTGCCAGCTTTCCAACTCCTGAGAATTCCACAACCTCCCCAAATAATACTACTAGCAGAAACAGAATCATTCAATATCAGAGAATATAGAGGATATTCAGATTGAAGGCACAGCATCAAGTAAGCCTGTTTTACTAGAGAGGTCCTAATAAGTAGATACTAGAAACAGAAGAATCAATATTAAGGACAAAGAAGAACTACAGTCCACCACACTAGCTGCCCTTTTGTTACTTTAAGGAGAGTACATCAGGAATCCTAACCCGGATTCTTGCAGGACTTTTGACAAAGCAGCAGCTCCCATCAGAGCAAGACAGGAACTGTAAGAGTTGCTATGGTGTGTTACTGTATCTCTTTACTTGTGATGTTTCAGGTACAGAAAAACACCTTCAGCTAACACCTCTCTGCTATCCATCTTCAGGGATTTCTTGCATGTGAAAGGAGCTTGTTCCAGGCATCCCTCCTGCGTTATAGGATCCCAAAGCCCTCAGAATATCACTGTCAGCTGTGAACTAAGGGTTCAAACACATCATGTAGCTGGGTCCTTTCCATGTACTGGGGTCTCCAAAAAACAAAACTGATTATATTGTTTTGCTTGTTAAATATCAGGCAGTAAGAATAGTTAATTTTTTGTTACATTAATGACAAATCTGGGTGAACAGTCAGATTTTAAATGTATTTTATGTGTATGAGTGTTTTACCTATTGGCCAGTCCACATGCATGCAGTACCTGCCGTAGCCAGAGGAGGAAATCAGATCCTCTAGAACCGGAGTTATAAATGGTTGTGAACCACTATGTGAGTCCTGAGAATTGAACTACTGCCCTTTTTTAACGGATACACTGTTCTTAACTGCTGAGCCATCTCCAACCACAAGCAGTCACTTTTTAAAGTAAGGCTATGCTTATTCATTGAAATAATCAAGTAACCAAGAAATAGTTATGTCACACCTACACAACACCATTCACTCACTTGTAATTCACATGCAAGAATGTGCAACCTCCACCAGGGAAGAGGACACATGGGAGAAACAGGTGACTTGTGTCTGGCAGATAATAGGAGTCAACAGTCTTGACATGTTGAACTCACATTGCTTCAGCAGAGTCTGAGAGGCAGCCTCAAAACTAATGAGAGGTCTAGGAGTATTTTATTTGCATAGCCAAATTATTTTCAATGGTTATGCTTTTAAGACAGAATTAGTATTCAATGTTGGTACTCATTTTCTTTGCTATTGCTTCAGGTTATGTTACCCTGGCAGCATTTCAGCTGTTTCCTGCATGATGTGCTTTAGTTTATGTTTGGGCTACAGTCAATGAACATTTCTTTCCTTGCTCTCAGTTCCTCTTTCTGTGTGGTTTTCAGTTCTTTTATCCCCGTGTTGAAGAAAGGAGTCATAATTTTAATCAAATGTGCCTATAATATTAGTTTATTCAGCATATTTTTGGATATTTGAAAATGTGCTCTGTAGTTTGAGAAACAAACTGCCACATTTTACTGTCATCAGTAAGAAAAGATGCATGAGGTTGCCTTGGTGGTAGTGGGGAACAAGAAAAATCACTCTCAAGGACATGGCTCTATGAGCAACACCTACAATGAAGTGACAGATGAGGACTTACAATTCAAGACTCACTTAACAGCTGGAATGACTTGACATGTGATGTTATGATGACAGACTGTTATGCTGTGTTGCCTAGGAACTTTTTCCTGTGAGGACCAACAAACAAATTGAGATTTCTTTAAATCTGTCATCAAAGGTGCTGTGAAAACTGTGTGGCTCTCTTAACCCTATGGGATTCTGATATCACAAAGGTTGCTGCTTTATATAGAGCAACAAAACTTTTATTTGTTTCATTGTCCCCATCGCCAACCACGATACTAATGTGAGACTCAAGGAAAGCAGAACAACCATTCACAAACATAGCATGGCTTAAGAGAAATAGTACTGGAAAAAATGATGTAGTTTTTTCCAGAAAATGTCTCCAATAGTCATATAACATATGAAAATATGTTCATATTTAATGGAGATTTGAATAAGTAAGATATGATATAAAGCATCTATGTTGGGGTATCTGACTGAAGTGAAAAATCAAGGATTCCAGAGATTCTTTAAAGGCAATGCCTACTCTTTATGGCTAATGGGCTTTTAATGACAAGTGAATTAAGAAGAAGTCATAATTAAGTATCACACTGAAAACGTATTTGCTTTAACTAATGCTTGGTGATGCTTGCAAAACAGTCTAAGTGATTACAGGAACAGCTATCATCTGGTTGAGATCAGAAATATTTGTAAAGGGAAAGAATGACAAAGATGTTTAGAAACTATCATAAGTAAAAACTGTTGAAGATAGTGAAAAAGAAAATAAAAATTTAGCAGGTACTTGCCCACGTAAGCCTGGGATTGAAAAAGTTAAATTTGAGACCAGTACTGGAAACCACAGGAGCCAGGAGCCAGGCCTGCAAGAAGCAGCCTGCTGGGCCAGGGAAAAGCTGACCAGGGGAGTGCAAATCTCAGAGATAAGGCAAGGAGGTGCCCGGCCTAGGCGCCTGAGACATGCCTGGCCAGACATTGAGTGATGGACCCTGGGCCATTTGGTTTTCTTAAGTGTTAGCTAAGGGTCAGTATGAACTTTGAATAGCACTCTCCCCTCTTGCTAGGAATTTCACTTTTTTTAGGAATTCTCAACTCTGATCTGCATGAACGACATTCAAAATAGCCAATCATGTATAGCCACACCAATTCCTTTGTCTCCCCAGACCTTTTTCCTATAAAATTCCCCAACCTCTGGGCTTCGTGGTCAATTCTTGGTTTCCTGTGTGAGATTGGGGGTTGAACCAGAGCTCTGAAATAAAAATGCCTCATGTTTTTTACATCAAGATGGCCTGTCGTGTTCTTCGGGTGCATGTCTCCTGGGACTTGAGCGGGAACTCCATATGGGGTCTTTCAATAGCTGCACACACGGAGTAAATGCATAGAAATGGATGATTATTGCAAGTATTAAAAACAAAAAAAAAATGTAAATATGAGGCCAGAGGCAAACTCAGGGAACCAAACGGCAAGTAGGGCAAGAGAAGAGAAAAGTCTAATCAAAGCTGAAAAGAGAGGTGACAAGGACAAGTAAAGTGAATCTGAAGGATAGATTCAGACAGCATAGAATTCAAGGCTCTCTGTGGGGCATCAACAAAGGAATGCACAAGGGATGTGGAATAACCCACTAGGAAGGCAGGAGACCGAAAGAGCATGG